>NC_089829.1:2500-5000 GCF_035046505.1 Tiliqua scincoides
ACCCTAACCCTAACCCTAACCCTAACCCTAACCCTAACCCTAACCCTAACCCTAACCCTAACCCTAACCCTAACCCTAACCCTAACCCTAACCCTAACCCTAACCCTAACCCTAACCCTAACCCTAACCCTAACCCTAACCCTAACCCTAACCCTAACCCTAACCCTAACCCTAACCCTAACCCTAACCCTAACCCTAACCCTAACCCTAACCCTAACCTAACCCTAACCCTAACCCTAACCCTAACCCTAACCTAACCCTAACCCTAACCCTAACCCTAACCCTAACCCTAACCCTAACCCTAACCCTAACCCTAACCCTAACCCTAACCCTAACCCTAACCCTAACCCTAACCCTAACCCTAACCCTAACCCTAACCCTAACCCTAACCCTAACCCTAACCCTAACCCTAACCCTAACCCTAACCCTAACCTAACCCTAACCCTAACCCTAACCCTAACCCTAACCCTAACCCTAACCCTAACCCTAACCCTAACCCTAACCCTAACCCTAACCCTAACCCTAACCCTAACCCTAACCCTAACCCTAACCCTAACCCTAACCCTAACCCTAACCCTAACCCTAACCCTAACCCTAACCTAACCCTAACCCTAACCCTAACCCTAACCCTAACCCTAACCCTAACCCTAACCCTAACCCTAACCCTAACCCTAACCTAACCCTAACCCTAACCCTAACCCTAACCCTAACCCTAACCCTAACCCTAACCCTAAACCCTAACCCTAACCCTAACCCTAACCCTAACCCTAACCCTAACCCTAACCCTAACCCTAACCCTAACCCTAACCCTAACCCTAACCCTAACCCTAACCCTAACCCTAACCCTAACCCTAACCCTAACCCTAACCCTAACCCTAACCCTAACCCTAACCCTAACCCTAACCCTAACCCTAACCCTAACCTAACCCTAACCCTAACCCTAACCCTAACCCTAACCCTAACCCTAACCCTAACCCTAACCCTAACCCTAACCCTAACCCTAACCCTAACCCTAACCCTAACCCTAACCCTAACCCTAACCCTAACCCTAACCCTAACCCTAACCCTAACCCTAACCCTAACCCTAACCCTAACCCTAACCCTAACCCTAACCCTAACCCTAACCCTAACCCTAACCCTAACCCTAACCCTAACCCTAACCCTAACCCTAACCCTAACCCTAACCCTAACCCTAACCCTAACCCTAACCCTAACCCTAACCCTAACCCTAACCCTAACCCTAACCCTAACCCTAACCCTAACCCTAACCCTAACCCTAACCCTAACCCTAACCCTAACCCTAACCCTAACCCTAACCCTAACCCTAACCCTAACCCTAACCCTAACCCTAACCCTAACCCTAACCCTAACCCTAACCCTAACCCTAACCCTAACCCTAACCCTAACCCTAACCCTAACCCTAACCCTAACCCTAACCCTAACCCTAACCCTAACCCTAACCCTAACCCTAACCCTAACCCTAACCCTAACCCTAACCCTAACCCTAACCCTAACCCTAACCCTAACCTAACCCTAACCCTAACCCTAACCCTAACCTAACCCTAACCCTAACCCTAACCCTAACCCTAACCCTAACCCTAACCCTAACCCTAACCTAACCCTAACCCTAACCCTAACCCTAACCCTAACCCTAACCCTAACCCTAACCCTAACCCTAACCCTAACCCTAACCCTAACCCTAACCCTAACCCTAACCCTAACCCTAACCCTAACCCTAACCCTAACCCTAACCCTAACCCTAACCCTAACCCTAACCCTAACCCTAACCCTAACCCTAACCCTAACCCTAACCCTAACCCTAACCCTAACCCTAACCCTAACCCTAACCCTAACCCTAACCCTAACCCTAACCCTAACCCTAACCCTAACCCTAACCCTAACCCTAACCCTAACCCTAACCCTAACCCTAACCCTAACCCTAACCCTAACCCTAACCCTAACCCTAACCCTAACCCTAACCCTAACCCTAACCCTAACCCTAACCCTAACCCTAACCCTAACCCTAACCCTAACCCTAACCCTAACCCTAACCCTAACCCTAACCCTACAACCCTAACCCTAACCCTAACCCTAACCCTAACCCTAACCCTAACCCTAACCCTAACCCTAACCCTAACCCTAACCCTAACCCTAACCCTAACCCTAACCCTAACCCTAACCCTAACCCTAACCCTAACCCTAACCCTAACCCTAACCCTAACCCTAACCCTAACCCTAACCCTAACCCTAACCCTAACCCTAACCCTAACCCTAACCCTAACCCTAACCCTAACCCTAACCCTAACCCTAACCCTAACCCTAACCCTAACCCTAACCCTAACCCTAACCCTAACCCTAACCCTAACCCTAACCCTAACCCTAACCCTAACCCTAACCCTAACCTAACCCTAACCCTAACCCTAACCCTAACCCTAACCCTAACCCTAACCCTAACCCTAACCCTAACCCTAACCCTAACCCTAACCCTAACCCTAACCCT
>NC_089829.1:1255000-1262500 GCF_035046505.1 Tiliqua scincoides
CATCATTGCGCATGTTGCTCAAATCACAGCACCCCATCTTTTTATGTGGGCTTCCTTCCATGCCCTGAAGAACTTTCAAAGATCCAGTCCCCATGCTCGAAACTGGTTTGCCCTTGATGATGGGCTAACATACAAGTTGCAGCTTTGGTTAAGTCAGCTGGGCTTCCTGGTGTTTCAGGATCCCTGAGTGCCTTTTTTTAAGCTTTTCTTTTTAACTTCAGCACAACTGGCTTAGATGTTTTTTAAAAAGAAAGGAGACAAATTTAGAAAGTGCTGGCTTTGCAGAGCCTCCATGTTAAGAGGCAGTCTATCACTGATTACCAGCTGCTGGGAAGTAACACCAGGAGAAGATCATTGCTGTTGTGCTAGTTTGTTGGTTTCTGGTGTGTCATCGTGGGAAACAGAACTCTGGATTGGGCAGATCGTTGAATTTTCTTCATCCTTTCACCATACAGCAAGGTCTATTCCCCTGAACAGGGTTGGTAGAAAGAGAGGAGCAAAGGGCGTCCTGTCCATGTCTTCCCAGGTTAAAAAGGTTTTTAAAAAGGCACACAGGGGTTCTGAAACACCAGGAAGCCCAGCTGACTAGCCCATCTTGCCCTAGGTACAGGGCAAACCAGTATCAAGCATGAGGTCTTCCCAGACCTCACTGGACAGTGAGGGTGTCTATGGTGGAGCAGGCCCCATCCCTGCCATCCTCCTTTGGCTCCGATAAAGAAGAAATTTCTTTCACCCTCTATAATTGGGGTCAGGCTGGCTGCACACCTGCATATGTGGGGCTGGCAGCCTTCTGGTCTGGCCATCCTGACCCGGAATGAACAGGCACGGGGTTCTTCGGATTTTTGGAGAGGCAATCAACAGATGACAGGAGAATTCAAAGGACTTCTAACGTTTACTCGTTTGCAAACGGGACCCCCCCACACACACACGTGGAGGACCCCGAAGGATTACAATGATGCAGGTTTTATACGGTCTTTTAGATAGGGGAGGGGGACAAAAGAGAGAAAAAATATCCAGGGGAAAATAACATACAGGTAGACACACAAACAATATTTGGCATGTTATCAGTACAGGATGTTGACCTGAGGATGACAATTCAATACACATCGGCAGTTTGTTTACAGAGATATCCGTTAGAGGGGGTCTGGCACTCTGACTCATCCCTTTTACCCTAACCTTTTTATCCTCTTTTGTTGATTGCCCTTATCTATGACCTTTCTGTTCACCTTGGAGGCCCATACCACAGTTAACGGGTTCTCTGAGAGGGATAGCTTTTTTGGTCAGAGAAGAGCCTTATGGGTGAACTGGGCACCTTGGGATATTTCCATATTGTGAGCTGGGCATATTGATATCAATCCTAATATCAGATCAGGCAACTGGGACCACAGAACCACAGGAGAGACCACAGCAGCGCACCGCCCAGTGCATGCTCTCACTGGTTCACCTTGTGTGCATTTTGTCGGTCACTAACTCGTGAAGGCAGAGCTTGAATTGCATGCCTCCAGAGATCATACCAGGGAGCATTCAGAATCAAAAACAGGAAAATAAGGGAATATTCATTTCTATTGCAAATTAGGATGAACCTCTCCACTGAAAGCGCCTGAGAGGACTGCAGCCATCAAATGAGCCACAAAATTATCGATAATCCCAGGGCCTTTGGGATGGGGAAAGCTGCCACTTAAAAAGAGACCTGGACAGGAGGGGAAACATGTGCACATGCTATGGACATCCTCCAGGACTTTGGTATGCTTCACCTCTGCCTCTGATGACCTTTGCCCAACTGCCAGCATACCCCGAGCCTCAGCTCACTGGTGGGTGGGGCTGCAGCGGAACCCATGAGATTCAAAGAGCGACATTTTGGCCCTTCCTTCAAGTGCTGCATCTTCTCTCATGGAGAGAAACAGAAGTCAATGTGGACCTGCCACATCTGGTTGACTGGTAGGAATCATTGGAGGGGACATTACAGTGGGGAGCAAAATGAGGCTAACTTGGAGGGGAGGATCATACTAGAGCAGCTCCACTCCGCTGGACAGCTGAAAGCCACCACCGTTTCCACCCAAAGCCATCTTGGAGTGACGGTTTGTGAGGATATCACTCCAAATGGACTTATGGGACATCAAAATGGCAGCTACTGTGACTATCAGGCAGAAGTGCAGTTGCTGCAAAAAATGTCATCAGCATTTAAGAAGAGACAAATTTGGGGGGGTCAGATTTTTATACCATGGAGTTTGTTTTCAAAAGTAAAACAATTGTGTTCATTCTGATGTATTTTAATACTTGCTACATTGTTCAGTACATCACAGCAATCCTGTGAAGTAGACTGGGCAGAGAAAGAAAGAGTGAACAGTTCCAGATCTCCCAATGAACCCAGTCCTCCCTGGCTTGCTAACCAATACACCCCACCACCTCTCGCTCTAATAGCACCACCAGATCACAGCACAGCACAGGTAGCCAACCATTTAAAGCTCCTGCAGGACCCCCAATGTGTCCCTCCATTTTGATTTGTCTCCCGAGTTGAAGAGTGAGGAAAGGGGAGCCTGTCCGAAGAATGCATGAGAGGCAGTGCCTGGGACCACCATCAGTGAGGGGGAGGTCACCTCCAGAACCAAGACTGGTGGTGACTGAAAGAAGCTGCTCTGGAAGGGTGACAGCAGATTGGATTCGGGAGGCCAGGCGTGCAGGAAGGGGAGGGATGCAGGATTTTCATTAGGTTGTTATGGCAACAGGAGGACGGAATGTGTGTGCTTTTTAACAAGAAGTCCACAGGTCTTCTAGTTAATGCAGTTTTGTTTCCAAGAGGTGGAGAGATTGGGGGGCTGGCGTGTGGGGCAGAAGGTGCCACTGTGCATGCAGGAGGTCCTGGGTTCAACCCCCAGCAGCTTCTCCAGTCAAAGGTGACCGAGATTCCAGAAAGTGGCTGGGCAGTGGCGGAGGCCGCAGGGGTCAGGAGGGGCCAGGAGGCTGCTTGTGGCAGGAGGGGAGCATGCTCAATGGTGCACGTGTGGGGCCAGCTCCAGCTCCTCCAGGTTGGGCCAAGGAAGGTGTCAAGCGCTGCAGCCCATCTGCCAGGAACCTGCTGCTAGGCGGAACAAAACCACCTCTTCCTGGGTGGCAGAGGACACCATTCTGGCTGGCCACAGCTGGAAAAAGAACCTGGACCTCCAGCTAGGCCCAGGGGCCTCTCCCACCTCAGTGAAGGTCGTCTTCTGTCCACAGCTTCAGATCCTTGGGAAGCCCCCCACTGCCAGTCGGGCTCAGCACTGCAAACATGGACCAGCAGCATCTTCCCAGGTTCTGGCCATGTTGCCAAGATTTGAACTCGGGACCTTCCACACACCCACCACTACTGAGCCAAGGTGCTCTCCCCAAAGAGTGTCACCACTGCGCCCTCCACCATCCCCTGCTCTTCCCCCCTCCAAACAACCCAGAATTTTACCAAAGCCCCCTGAAAAGCCTCCGCCCTGCAGCCCATAGAAAGGTTGCTGCGTTTTCTCACTCTGTCTGAGGTGAGTGGCTAGTCAATGGGGCTGGGGACGGAGTGAATGAGATCACAGCTCACAGGCAGAGGGGAATGGAGCTAAATCCACACATGGAGCTAAATCTGCATGCGGAGTTCCATCCCTCAGCCCCACCCGTCCTCCATGCCATCCGGAATAAATCCGGAGCATTGATTGGAACCGTATTAAGCATTTGGAGAGTCAAGCGCCACAGCATAGCATGAGGATCAACCCTTTGCGTTTGTTTGCACAAGGCAATAATAACTTGTAACCTTTTTGCTGTAGAAAGTAGAATTTGTTACAGCAGAGGAACTGCTCCCCCCCCCCCAAAAAAATGTCAAGATTAGGCCAAAAAAATCCTATAAATAAATTTGTAATTTTTACCATACACCAGAGTGTCATTGAGAGAGGCAACAACAGAGACAAGGCTAAACAAGAAGAGGGGAAAGCAAGAACTCTGAACAAGCTTCCGCATGGCAGAGCGCAGGGGCAGCCTGGTACTCTTGAGTCCTTCACAACACAAACTCAGGCTGGCAAATGCAAGACCCCAAAGGACCATGGAGTCCATCAATGCCCAGGAAGGAAATCCCATACCTGGCGTGAAGGCAGCAGCCCTTCCCTGTTGGTTTGTCCCCAGTAGCTGTTTCACAACTGGCAACAATAATATATGAACTGCTCTGCAGGACTGAACTGAAGAGTCCATCTAGTCCCGCATCCTGCTTCCCCTACTGGCTAGTCAGATGCTTCTGGGAAGCCCACAAGCCAGCATTACAGCCACAGCCCGCCCTTCCTATTTGTCTGTCTACCAGCACATGGTATTCAGTGGTACACGTCCTCTGAGTCAGACGCTCTAGAGCCCAATCCTATGCTTATCTACTCGGAAGCAAATCTCATTGTAGACAATGGAACTTACTCCTAAGTATATATGAATAGGATTGCAGCCCTTCTTAGTTATCATGACTCACAGCTGCCAATAACAATCACTTCCTTTTCCTCCTCCTCCATCATGCTGTTGTCTAACCCCCTTTTAAAGCCCTCCAATCTCATGCCCATCTCAACACCTTGCGGCAAGGAATCCCACAAGTTCACCACACTTTGCATGGAGAAATACTCCCACATCTATTACAATGCCACTGCCAAAATCACTGCTGCAAAGCCTGTGCCAGGATGCACCCCTCAACCCCCATTTTTAGATATCAAAATTCATGGGATGGGGGGCAAAAGGGAAGCAAAAGGGAGATCCTTCCCAGGGGCAATGGTGGTGCTTTTTGTGGTGGCCACTGGTTAGCAGCCCCCATTTTATTCACAGACTGGTCAGTCACTCCTTCCCATCCAACTCTAAAGTCAAGTCCATGGTTCTCCCCAGAGTTGAACTTCCTGGCTGAGAATATCCCCCTGGGCCTTTTGTTCCATCCCATCATTGTGAATACAGCATCATCAATGCAAACAGGGCTTTTCACAGAAGGAGAAGACAGATCGCTGGAGCTTACAAACCAGGCAGACACAAGGGAAATGGAGAGAGGAAGGTGAGCGAAATTGAAGGGGGGGGGGTTTAGGCCATCCTTTCAGTTGTAAAAACTTTAGTTCCTCATTTACTGCACAGAATGAAGATTACAGTCAGATGCGGAAGGCTTGGTGGGAAAAGGGATGTCCTAAACGCTGCCTTTCAGGTTTTGAAAATTCCTGCAAATATTTCTGCCCTGCCGAAAAGCCATATTGACTTGGGAAACTGCCCCATGAGCTCTAGCAGGTTTTCCCACAGGAAAGGAAGGCCAAGACCCCACCTTCAGGACCAGCCAGCCTGGGTGGGATAGGAAAGAAGCAATGGCAGAGGAGGAGGAGAGAACTTTTCTTCTTTAATTCAGGTACCAGAACAAATTGACAACACAACTGGGAGCAGGAACTACAGACAAAAGCCCATAATGAGCTGGGTGGGGAAAGATTAGCAGAGAAGCCCCAGAGTGTTCATTGGGAGGGGAGGGCTCCTTTCCTGCCTCGCTTTTCTTCCCAGCAGCTGGATTTTAGGGGACACATCCACCAGTCCTTCTCCTCTCTCTGAAGTCCTCACCCCCAGGCTGATAAGGCTGCAGCCAAACTGCATCACCCTCGAGGATGATGCGGCTTTCTGAGAACCCACCAAAATCAAGACTTGCAAAGGACTGAAGCTTTCCAAAAGGCCAAGAAGGTCAGGCCAATATGATTTCCTTTCTTAGGAGGCCAATGGTCAGCCCAGCCAAGAGGCCAACTGCACCCTTTGTAGTGGGTTGCACCCCACACCTGCTCCCCACCTGCCACAGTCTGCCGGGCTGCTCTGCTTTGATGCCCACCCTCTTTCCCCCCAGATTCTGCTCCCAGGACTGCCCTAGCCAAGTCCCTTTGCCCAGTGGCATGTGAATGTGGGGCATCCTAGTGGATGTGGGGCAGTGTTATTTTGGACTTCCCAAATGCTGCATGATGCAGACTCCCAGCACTAGAACCAGGCTGGGTCATCCAATGGAACCAGTAAGTGGTTTCATGACAGACACAAGGAGGAACACATACTTGGGCTGTGGAACTTTCTGCCACAAGATGTGGCAATGGACACTGGCCTGGATGATTTAAAAAGCACTAAAAGTCATGGTCCATCAATACTGGCTACTGGTCAGGATGGCTGCATGCCACATCAGGGTTCAGAGGAGGTCTACCCCCTAAATGCCTCCTGCAGAGGAGCAGTGATCGGGCAGAGACATCTGCCTGCTCCCCCTGCATGTTCATCAGGACATTTGAGGGGTCACTGTGGGAAGTGGATGCGGGACTAAACGGGCCTCTTCTTTCTCAACACAGAGCTCCTCACCTTCTTACCAGCTGGAGGGAAGACAGTGCTTGGAGCATGGAGTCCAAGTCCAAAGGCTGCAACAAACCCCCCCTTCCTCCCCCCCATTCCATTGTTCAGAAATTGTAGCAGGTGAAGCAGTGCTCACATCTGACCCCATTTGCCTCCCTTGTGTGTCTCCGGAGGCGGTTTCAGGCTTCACTTGCTGTTAATTATATAGCAACAGACACAAATAGTTTCTCTCGCAGCAGGAATCGAAGGAAAGACAAGGGATCGCAAACGGTGTGGCAACAATAGACACAGAGCAACACAATGGAGCTCACGTGCCAAAACGAGAGGCGCGAGTCAAAGGCAACCAGAGCAGGGGGATGAAAGGAAAAAAGAGCAATCTGGGGGGGGGGGCGACAAACCTGGCCGCAGGAAGGAGGCCACCCTCATTGTGGCCGCTCTGAGCACACCTGAGATGGGGCTTCTGTTGAGGTCAACTCACAACAGGAGAGATGCTGGGAGACAAGACAGGGTGAGAGGCTGCCTCCTTTCTTCTCAGGGCCAGGAGCTGGCATCTCAAAATGTCACACTACACCCTGGTTAACAAATGTGATAAGGGATGGTACAGAGTGGAGGACCAGATGGAATGGAATGGGGGGGGAAGAGAGCACAACAGGCTTCCGGAACCTGGATGCAGGTGGACATCTCTTGCCAAGCCTTGGATGGAGCAGCTGGAATGAATCCAAATGGGTCAGACCCAAAACCAAAACAGAAGACCAGTGAGAGTTCTTGTGGAACTCACAATCACTGGAAGCAAGACCTTCTTGGATGAGGCCAGAGGTTAAGACACTGAGAAGGTGGTGACCAGCCAGATCTTCTGGGAGGCTCATGCACAGGACTTTAAGGCAAGCAAGGTACATGCAACCACAGATCTCTGCTGCTGCTTTTCCCAACAAAGTGGTGTTCAGTGACTAGTCACCTTCAAACATGTTGCCTTCAAACTAGTTACCTTCCACATCACTATCATGACCTCTGCAAATTTGCTATTCCCACTGCAAAGCCCTCTAAGCTAGTGGCCATCTCTACATCTGGTTACAAGGAGTTCCATAAGACAATAATGCCTTGCTTGAGGGAGTGCCCTTCTTCTTGCCAGTCCTGAATCTTCAACAGACCAATGGTGTGGAAGGTTGCACAGGTACCGTT
>NC_089829.1:1267500-1405000 GCF_035046505.1 Tiliqua scincoides
TTTCATCCAATCAACACAAGGACAGGCACAGCTACCTCACCAGCAAAACGCCCCCCAGCAACCACCACCCCCAGGAACAAATATTTTATGTGTTCACACCCTCTGATCTGGATGCTTTTCCTCACACGGAGGAGCAGGCCGACTCAGAGGCTGATGATTCTTTCTTAGCTGCTTTTAACGAGGTCCTCAGTCCCAGGAGAACGCCAGATCTTAGCTGATTTGAAGAGAGGTTGTTTCTGAGCCTCCCCCTAGCACTGGTCATGCTTGCACCGCTTTGCGTCTGGGTGGGCAAGAATTCAAATCCATCACTTCTTGTTTGGGACAAGCAGCCCAAAGCATCATGCAAGTCATGGGGAGAACTCACCCAGACAACAAAAATGAACCGCTTTCCAACACCCTGGAAATCGGAGCTCGGAAGAAGCCAAGCTAATTGGACCTTGTCAAACCCCAAACATGTCATGAGTTTCCCCAGCATCCTTTGGGCCTGGCAAGCAGCCCTGACTGTGTGCCACACACTAAAGAAAGGCCCCATCCTGCAGCTCACCACTGGCCCATCTAGGGACACCTCACCACCCTCTTTGGCTGCTCCCCTCATTGGAGGTTCTCTGCCAGTCGCAGGGCATAGTGGGATTCCCCCCTCCATGCACGGCGGGCAGAGAAGGAGCTGCATTAGCAGGATTCCTTGCCTCGCTCCACTCCATTAGTCATGCTGTCTCGTTTTCTATTAGTTTCCTTCAATATTTTATGGGGCCGTTTTCCTTCAGGGAGCATCAATGCCGGGGTCAGCAGAATCTCCTCCCGCACTCTCAGCACCAGCTCCGTGGCGACCACTGTTTATTATTTACCGGAGCATTATTATTATGGCTGGCTAGCCTTGCACAAAGTGAAAAGGCTTGTCAGGTTGTTTTCTCATCAAGTCTAGAAAAGCACTATACTGGGGGCGGGGGGGGGGGTGTCATGCGAACTTCCTTTCCTCCCCCACAACACAAAAGGATGCCCATTTTGTGCAAACACAAAACACCTGCCCGTTTGATCCTTGACTCCCTCTCACCTCACACACCCCTCTCCCATCTTCATCTCCTGCACCATGAGAACATTCAAAATCTGGCCCTCCTCATCCCCCCTAATGGTTCAAACATGTGATTCAGTCAATGTGGCTTAATTTAAACAAAAACAAAAAACAAACCTGACTTTTAAATTTGGTTTAATAAATTGGCCAGCCACAGACCCACAAGCCAACCAAAATTTCCCATCTTCTAACACAGGGGTGTCCAAAGTTTTTGGCAGGAGGGCCACATCATCTCTCAGACATTGTGTCCAAGGGGCAGGGGAAAAAAAGAATTCATTTACATTTAAAATTTGAATATATTTACATAAGTTTACATAAATGGAAATATTAAAGATGAACCTTTATGAATCAATGAAGGTCTTGCAATAGTTCAAGGCCTATAAAAGGCCTTGCACAAAGCAAGGCTGGCCTTTCCTTTGCTGCTGCTACTGCATCACAGACATGAAACAAGAAGCAGGGGTGGAAGCCCTCATCCCACAGCTCACGCGAGAGGTCAGACAGTCACCTTCATGCTGAGAGCAGTTGCATCAGGCCAGTGTGGGCTCCAACAAATGGGTCAGAGGCTCATTGGAGACTGGGGGCTCCCTGAGGGCCGCATTGAGAAACCTCAAGGGCCGCATGTGGCCCCAGGGCCGGGGTTTGGGCACCCCTGTTCTAACATATTGTTGATGTTCCCCCCCCCCCCACAGTCTAGACAAACCTCAAACAGCGCAAAAAGATCTTCACTGAATTTGATTCAGCCTGACCACTGGCATAGCCCAGCTCAGTCCTGTTTTGGAGGAGGGCATCTTTCCCAGCCCCACTTGGAGTGGTAACTGAGTCTTATTACACCCCAAGTACATGATCCACAGCTGAGAGGAGCAAATGAAAGCTGCTTCATGCAAATGTCAAGCCGTTGACCCAAAACAGTCTGCTCTGGGTCAATCACCTGGTCCAGCATCAGACAATTTCTTACTGAGGAGCATCAGAATCATAAGAGTTGGAAGGGACCTTGGAGGTCATCTAGTTCAACCCCCAGCAGCCACGACAGCATCCCCAGCATGGCCCGGGGGTAGGGGATGTCACTTGCATGCGCGGTGTCCTATTTGCAAACCCCACATCTCTGGAACACATCACAACAGGAGCAGCATACAAATCCCATGATGCAAGGGGTGCCCTCCCCCTTCACAATCATCAGCCTCTCACTGCATTAGCCAAGGCCCTCTGTGTGCGCTCAGCAGGTCAGGAGCCTGTTCGGCGACATCTCGCTTAGACTCTGAAAACAGGTCCTGGAGTGAGCAAGCCCAGTTTGCTGCCTACCTCTCTACCACCGATGCATCCCGCCCCCGGCGACACAAACATGTTACCTTTTCGTTCCCATTATTAACCGTTCATTGGATCTGACAGGAGATCTACAACCCCGACAACAACGGCATCTACATTAATAAAGGCCAATCTCCAGAACGCATCTTCCAGACAAACATGACCCAGGCCTGCAAATGCATTTCCTGACCCGACGCGGCTGCTTGATGCGCCTCGCTCCAAAGCTGCGTGCACAAGATTTCATTGCGGGCGTCCCTGCAAACCCCCCCCCAGCTTTCACAGCCAAGGGAACACACGCCCCAGCAGCAAAGGGCAGGCTCAGCGCCAACTTCATTTCCCCTCCACCCCTCCCAAGCCACTGCTTTCTGTTGGCATTAGAACAAGGGCAGCCTGTTCCCTGCTAATCCCTCCTCTGTTGCTGGCAGAGGAGGGGCCCTGACTGAGCTTGGCTGCGCCTTTTTCCCTGCATGCCAGTTTAAAAGCACTCCTGCTAATACCCGCTGAGTCACATCTGGATAGAGCCAGAGGCACCTCCGCTGCACAACCATTTGTCTCAGGCCCGATGCACCTATCACGTGCTGGGCGCAGGCCCCACAACCGACTGGCACAGGTGTGCAGCCCCCCAAGCGAGGTAGAGCAGTGGCTTCCCGCATGGCCTTGCCACCTGACTCAGCTGTCTTCCTCTGGAAAAGCCTTGGGGAGAAAGGCCAGGAGGCTAAGCGTTCCAATCCAGCCAGGCGTCTTCTGGTGCAAGGAGAGGCGGCATCTGAGGAGGCATCTGTTTCCAAATACCCATTTGCATGCTGCAGAATCGGCTCAGCCGATGCCACACGGAGATGTGGTGTCCAGGCTGAGTGTCTGCGACCGCTGGGACTCCCCTCCGTGGTACCACTCAGTCGACATTCTCAGATAGTGTGGCAAGACCCACATGCCAGAGTTGGTGCATGAGGTGCTTGGTCATCCCTTCCCCTCTGTCTTCCTTTTCCATCAGACCACCCCATGTAGAGGAGGTCAGTGAGACTCTTGATCCATGGGGTCCATTCCCATCCTGTTCCTTGCTGCCCGGAGATGATGCCCAGGCAGCCCACCCAGAAGGCAGACTGTGGCAATTGCCACAGGCAGACAACTAGTGGAGGCGGCACTGCCATCCGCACCTCTCTCACCCATTGCCATCACTCCTCTCAAGTTCCTTGGAGTTGTAAAGGAATTGGAGAGCAGAGAGGAAGTGTGGAGGAGGGCCCCTCTAGGCCACCCAGCTCTTCTCCTCCACCCTTCCTCTCATGCTAAAATCCAGGAAATACAGCAGCGAGAGCAGTGGTAGCAACAGAGCTGGAGAATGAAGGGAACAGAAACGCGGGAGGGTGGGGGGGACCAACTGGGCTGCCACCAACACTCCCAGCATTTGTCAGTAAGTCGCAGGGGCTGCCAGGTCTTGGGCAGGTCTGATGCTGCCAGGAACGGAACCCAGAGCCCTCCGCAGGCAATGCAGGCATTCTACAACCAAGTCAAGGCTTCTTCCCTGGAACAAAGTGCAGAGAAGGGGCTCCAAACATCTCCCCATTCATCTCCCCAAACATCTCCCCATTCAGCATGGTGAGAAATAAGCCAGAGAGTTCAGAAAGCGGACAATGGATGGATGCCGCAATACCCGTCAGGTCGCATTTAAAGCGTGGGCTTTATTCAAGGTTGGAGAGGAAATCCATCCAAGCGATTGCGAGAAAGAAGTCCAGGGGCTCTGAAAAGAACTCCAGAATTCCAAGAGGCAGCCTGGGCACCTGCCTGATAATGAGGCCCTGTTGTGAGACATGCCTCGCATGTCCCTCAGAGTCCAGGTCAGAGGTGAAACGTCCAAGACCAAGGTGATGGTGGAGAAGACGGTGGAGATGGAGCCTCCCACCTCAGTGAGAAACAAAGGGATGGTGAGGCAGAAGGGAGGCCAGAAGAGGGGCAGTGCCGTGGGGAGGACTAGTGGGGTGGTGGCAGCTTTGAAGGCAGAGAGAGAGGGAGGCGTCCATCTCCGTGAGGAGTTGGCCCTCCTCTCGGATTTTAACTCTTTCTCTCTGCCAGCACCACCTTCTTTCCCTCCTCTCATTCATTCTCCGCATCCTTCTCCACTCAACACAATGGAGTTTACTTCCAAATAAACGTGCAAGAGTCTTGCTCTGTTAAACAGTCTTCCTTCCGACACTTCCTCCCTCCACACACCTTCCACCGCATGCAGTGAACACACTGTAGCAATGCGGCTTGTGTATCCTCCTCGAGATATTTAATAAATATGCAAATGGATTGCTGGGCCTCCTCAGGCAGGTAAGGCTGTGTACGAGGAGGAGAGGACTGTAGTTAAGCATTAAATCTTCTTGCTGGCAAGAACCTCGCAAGGAGAGTGGAAGAAAGGGGTGACAAAGGAGCTCTACTGCGACATGTGCTCGTGCTCACGCGCTGAGGAAGCGGGGAAGGAGGTGTGGTCTGAACATGCAGCAGCCCACTCTCAATCGCAGGTGATCCCTCAGGGCCCGTCTGCAGAGGCAACAAGCCAGAGCCTGGCGTTCTACGAGGACCCTCTCTGAGCTCACCTTCCAGGGTGCCTCCTTCACCTCCAAGAAATACTGCCCAACTGGATCAGGTCAAATTCTGTTTGTATCAAGTGCCTCCAAGAAGCCGACAGGTTGGTCACAAGCCAGGCCCTGCTTGCCTCCATCATCTCACACTCAAAACTAAACTGCCCTTGAAGCTGGAGGCTCTGCTCCTAACAATCTTGGCCAATAAGCACACCAGAATTGTATTCCTGGGTCAGGTTAAAGGGCCACCTAGACCAGCACTGCCTTCCCTCATATGCCTCCCAAATGCCCACAAGCTGGGCATGGAGAAAACAACCCGCTGTGGCCCTTCACCTCCCAGCATCAGAGACACAGCAGTTACAAGAACCGCATCACCAGATCAGACCAAAACTCCATTTGTCAGTAAGGCAGCCGGAGAAGGCAGGCTGAGTGAGGGGTGTAGCACATAGTGGTTAATGCTGACATACTCTTCCCTGCTCTCCACTTTCCCTTTTTATTGGGTCAGTATCAGCTGAATGGAAAGGGAAACTGGTACCATCCCATCTGGGAAAACAGCCCCTCCCCTGAGCACTGAGCCTCAGGGGTTCTTATTTAAAATCAGCACCCAAACACCCAGCTTGGCTCCCCAGTGGTGAGGTTTGCAGGCTGAGTTGTAGTGAACAAAGCCAGTCTCTTGATTGCAGCTGATTAGAACCCCTGTGCTTCTCAGTGTCCCAGGGATCCCATTCCCTGCATATACTGGCATGGCAGCAGCTGCACCTTCGCAAGCCAGCACTGGATTTCATGGCTGGGTCTTCCAGGGGCATCTACTCAAGTTTCCTGACCTGAGACAGAGAGGTTTGGTGGCCTCACTGGGCAGGAAGGCAGCGGGAGATGGAGACTGAGAGCTGAGAGACACGGAGGGGGGCTCAGTGGCTGGAAAGCCACAGCTGCGCCCTGCCTGTTTATTTATCCTCAGCATTGGGGAGACCAAGATAGACTGCCTTGGAACTGGAGGGTCCCAAGGCTGATCACCATGGGCAAGTAAATAAATGGAGGCTGCAACCGAGTGGCAACTTCAGGAGCAGTCTATCTGGTAAAGGTGAAGCTGCAGCTGGTGTTGTAGAAGGGTAGCACACTGGCCCGAACAACGTGTCACCTTTCGATATTTGTCTCTAGCCGACGGGTTCTTGTTAACGTGCAAGATTAAAGGAAACCAGCATCCTGTGAAAACATCCATTTTTGCTCATCCATCTGAGAGATTAATTTGCTGTGTGAACTTGTCCATTAAAGCCACGTTCCGTCTCCAATGCCAGGAATTAATATCCAGTGCCTGTCAAATAAAGTGCTTTAATTGGAGAAACAAACTTCTTTCACCGCTCTTTGCTGCTTTGGTACATGGAGACTCCACATCTAAGTTGTCGTAGCCATTGAAAGACGTCCCCTTTGCAAATGCAGGGCTGCAGTCCTATGCACATTTTTCCTAGAAGTAAACCCCATTGAGGGTGTTGGCAACCTTCAGTCTCAAAAGACTATGGTATCGCGCTATGAATGGTGGTGGTTCTGGAACAGCTTCTAGTGTGGCTGAGAAGGCCAATTCAGGAGTGACAATCCCTTCCACACTGGGAGCAAGTGCAGTCTGTTCCTGGTCTGTCTCCCTGGCTATGGGCCTTCCTTCTTTGCCTCTTAGCCTCAGACTGTTGGCCAAGTGTCTCTTCAAACTGGGAAAGGCCATGCTGCACAGCCTGCCTCCAAGCGGGCCACTCAGAGGCCAGGGTTTCCCACCTGTTGAGGTCCACTCCTAAGGCCTTCAGATCCCTCTTGCAGATGTCCTTGTATCGCAGCTGTGGTCTACCTGTAGGGCGCTTTCCTTGCACGAGTTCTCCATAGAGGAGATCCTTTGGGATCCGGCCATCATCCATTCTCACGACATGACCGAGCCAACGCAGGCGTCTCTGTTTCAGCAGTGCATACATGCTAGGGATTCCAGCATGTTCCAGGACTGTGTTGTTTGGAACTTTGTCCTGCCAGGTGATGCCCAGAATGTGTCGGAGGCAGCGCATATGGAATGCATTCAATTTCCTCTCCTGCTGTGAGCAAAGAGTCCATGACTTGCTGCAGTACAGAAGTGTACTCAGGACTCAAGCTCTGTAGACCTGGATCTTGGTATGGTCCATCAGCTTCTTGTTGGACCACACTCTCTTTGTGAGTCTGGAAAACGTGGTAGCTGCTTTACTGATGCGTTTGTTTAGCTCAGTATTGAGAGAAAGAGTGTCGGAGATCGTTGATCCAAGGTACACAAAGTCATGGACAACCTCCAGTTCATGCACAGAGATTGTAATGCAGGGAGGTGAATCCACATCCTGAACCATGACCTGTGTTTTCTTCAGGCTGATCGTCAGTCCAAAATCTTGGCAGGCCTTGCTAAAATGATCCATGAGCTGCTGGAGATCTTTGGCAGAGTAGGTAGTGACAGCTGCATCGTCGGCAAAGAGGAAGTCAGGCAATTTCAGCTGGACTTTGGACTTTGTTCTCAGTCTGGAGAGGTTGAAGAGCTTTCCGTGTGATCTGGTCCGGAAGTAGATGCCTTCTGTTGCGGTTCCAAAGGCATGCTTCAGCAGGACAGCGAAGAAAATCCCAAACAAGGTTGGTGCAAGAACACAGCCCTGCTTCACTCTGCTTCGGATGTCAAAGGGGTCTGATGTGGAGCCATCGAAGACAACAGTGCCTTTCATGTCCTTGTGGAAAGATCTGATGATGCTGAGGAGCCTGGGTGGATATCCAATCTTGGGGAGAATCTTGAAGAGGCCGTCCCTGCTGACCAGGTCGAAAGCCTTTGTGAGGCTATAGAGATAGATGATAGATAGATGAAGGCTATAGAGATAGATGCCTTCTGTTGCAGCTCCAAAGGCATGCTTCAGCAGAACAGTGAAGAAAATCCCAAACAAGGTTGGTGCAAGAACACAGCCCTGCTTCACGCCGCTTCGGATGTCAAAGGGGTCTGATGTGGAACCATCGAAGACAACATCAAAGACAACAAACCCCATTGAATACTTCGAGTAAACACGCAAAGAATTGTTTTGCAGGTGGTCTAATGCTAGCCATTCCCTCCTAGCCTGAGTCTTTCCCAGATATCTTACAGGGCTCTTTAAGGACAACACTGCTAAGTCCCAAGTATGAGACTGTTGTGGGAGTCAACCTTCACGTTCATTCTGGTGACCCTTTAACAACAACAATGAAAGTGGTCCAGATTTTGGCTCACTAGAGGTGGTTCTCCTAAGCCAGGGGTGCCCAAACTCCAGCCCAGGGGCCACGTGCAGCCCTCAGGGACTCCCAATCCAGCCCACAGGGAGCCCCCAGTCTCCAATGAGCCCCTGGCCCTCTGGAGACTTGCTGGAGCCAGCATTGGCCCGATGCAACTTTTCTCAGTACGAGGGTGACTGTTTGTCCTCTCACATGAGCTGTGGGATGAGGGCTTCTTGCTGTTTGACATCTGTGATGCAGCAGAGGCAGCAAAGGAAACACTGGCCTTGCTTTTTGCAAGGCCTTTTATAGGCCTTGAGCTATTGCAAGACCTTCATTCATTCATATAAGTTCCATCTCTAATATATTCATTTATTAAAATTTTATTCCCGGCACAGAGTCAGAGAGAAGTTGTGGCCCTCCTGCCAAAAAGTTTGGACACCCCTGTCCTAAGCCAACCGATGGGAGATGGTCTCCTTGGCAGTCAATGAAAACTCCACCACCACTTCCTGAACAGGGGGCTGCCCAGTGCATCAGTGCTCCCCTCCCACAAGCTGCACCAAAGGTTCTTTCCCAGTGCCGACTCTGCAGGTTTCCACAGTGCCGTGATGCAACAGGGAGTGCAGCAGCATCCCACCCAATGCACAGACAGGTGTTCGTTCCATCCAGGCGCCGCGCCGACGCTTGATCCATAATTACGAGCCCTTTCAGAAGGGCCTTGCTTTATTTTTGTTATAAACACACTCCTGCACACAAAACAGTCCGGCTGTAACAAGATCAAGCTAATCCGTTTAGAGGCTTTGCTCCTTTGGCGAGGGTAGATTTAAGTGGGGCTTGGTCAGCCCTTGAGGTAGAGCCGTGTTCTGTTTGGCCTGGCTGCTGCCAAGTGCCGGCTGCCAGCTCCCTCGCTGGGCATGAAACAGACACCACAAGACCTTTCACCAGGCTCACCCAGGTATAATGGAAGTGCAGCAGGAGGATGGAAGGGATTAGCGGCTGAGAGGAGACCTGCAGGGCTACTGAGACCCAGGGAGGAGGACACAGAGGTGAGTGGAGCAAGGAAAGGAAAGGCAGGCTCTGTGTCTGCCAAAGGACCTCTACGTTCAGAGAGAGCCAGTCTCCAGTTCTGGTTTGGGCAGGAGGACATGGAGTTGCCTTCTATGAGATGGGCCGCGGGTCCATCTAGTTCAATATATGACCCTCTGAGATTCCAGGCATGAGGGTCTTACCAGCTCTTCCTAGAGAGCAAGGACGGGATGCAAAGCATGTGCTTCACCCCTAAGGGAAGGCCCCGCCCCACATGCTGAGTGCACGAAGGTGCTATGCTGAGCCAGGAGTTGGGTGGGGGAGGCAATGTGGCTGTGGCTCATTCCCACCACGCAGGGAAGAAACTGAGTGGCAGCGTGCTTCCATTTTTGGTGTACACAAGAAGGCACTTCTTCCTCTCCACTCAGCCTGTTTATGGAACTCCTTGCCTCAGGATGCTGCTGTGTCAATTGTCTTGCCCCACCCCTAATGCTTTCAGGAAATTGCATAAATATGGTGTGGGGCTGCAGCCAGATTTATTTAAAAGATGTATGTTTCCTATACATCCTTTAGGAACATTGGACAAATTTCTGGAGGAAAAGTTCATTACCGGTGTCTGTGCAAGCTCTTGTTTTTAGAGGCAGGCTGCCTCTGATTGCCAGATGCAGGGGAGGGCACCAGGATGCAGGTTGTGTCTGTTGTCTATGTGCTCCCTGGGGCATTTGGTGGGCCACTGTGAGATACAAGAAGCTGGACTAGATGGGCCTTTGGCCTGATCCAGCAGGGCTCTTCTTATATTTTTATGTTTGTATGTTCTTTCCTATGTTCAAGAGTGACAGGGTAGGGAGGTTAGTCTGGTTGCAGAACAGGCAGAATTGGGGGGTTCATATGGGGAACTGCCTTATGCACAGGCAGATGGGCCATCTAGGGCAGCTTTGTCAAGGTCTGGCTGGCAGCAGTTGGCCTGGGCTCTGGATCCGGAGGTCTTTCCCAGCCCTCCTTGGGAGTGGGCGCTGCCAGGGAGCGAACCTGGAACCTTCTGCATGCAAAGCAAGACAACTCTGACCCCTATGCAGGCAGCAGGTGAGGCCAGCACAGCAATCAGATATAGGAAGGCAGAGGAGAAAAGATACATGGTCAGGTTGGGCAGATGGTGGGGGTCCCAAAGAGGGCAGTGGGCAGAGGGGTGAGGTGAGGTCTGTATGGCTGCCTGTGGTGATTTGCTCATGCTCTGGAACCAAGCCTGAAGTATTACCTGGCCAGGCTGGACTGGGGATCTGCAGTACTTGCTCTGGCCACGATATGGGTGGCACTACAGAGCAGCAGAAATTAAGCAAACAGCCCAAGAGGTGCACAGAAGGTGGCATCTGTTGGAGGCCCTGCTGCAAGATGCACTGTCCCCACAGCACTTTATGCACACACAGAAGGGTCAGCACAGAGACCCCCCTTTTGAAGCTGGGATGTGCTGGGATGTAGGCATGTCTTTGCTTGGACCCAGCCAGTCTCCTCCCAACAAGGGTGGCAACACTCCCATTTGGGAAGAGGGGATGGAGAAGAGGGGGAAAGGCTTCTTTTCTGCAGCGGGCCTGGAGTCCCAGGTGCTGCCACTGCTCACCGCCGAATGGGCCTTCCCCTCCCCATCAGCACCACCAAAAACCTCTGCTTTCTGACAGGTACATCTTTGCTTAGTCACTTCCATTCTACTCCAAGATCGAAAAGGACTATAAAGCTGCCTTTGGCAGGCAATTAGAAGCCCCCTGCCTCTTCTTCCTTTTCAGAAAAATATCCCCATCCACACAATGCTAGCGCTACGGCAGGCTTCCCGGCGGCGCGGCGTTTATCTTCTCCGATAAAGCTTCTTTTACTTTGAAACTATCCTGGCTGGGATGGTGACGCAGAGAAGGGAAGCCATCGGGACATTTCAGCGTGCAGGACTGTTGCGACTCCACACGCACATCAGGAGAGGGCGGGAGCTGCTCCGGTGGTGGCTGCTCTGGATCTGGGAGGGCCAACAGGGAGAGGGAGGCTTTGCAGCCAGATCAAAGCGAGCAAGTCTGGTGTTCTGGAGCCTCTCTGGGAGGGACTGGCAGCCCCGAGAGTCCCAATTTGCACCTCGCCCTCGAGGGCTCAACGTTCTACCACAAGCAACACACCCGGAAGCCATACTTGGCCTCCATGCATGGGGCCTGCAGTCTGTTTGTCACAGGCAGAAGAAGCAGAGCTTTTCCAAGCCTGTGAAGCTGCCCTATCCCAGACCCAGGCCCCGGCCCCCAGTGCAGGCTTTCAAGGCAGGAGGGCCCTCTTGGTCCTGGCCAGGAAGGCCTGCACTGCATGCAGAGAGGCGCCCCAAAAGACCTTCATCAGCTCTGGTTCGTTTCTGAGCCCAGTTTCCATTTGCTGGCTCACTGAGGAGTGCTCTTCCCCCAAAGAGCTCCATGCCGCGTACAAGGCATAGGCATAGTGGACTGTTGGTTTCCACGAGCCAGAACTGGGTGCAGTGTCAAAAGCAGGCAGGGGTCAAGGTCAAGGATGCTAAAGGAGGCAGGAACAGGCAGGCAGGCATTTTGGGCATGGTGGCAGCCAGGAGCAGGACCCAGGGCAGTGCCACGCCCGAGAGGCAAAGCGCAGGGACAAATTGGCTCCTGGGAGTCAACTGGCTGGAGGCTCCAGCAGAAGCAACCCTGGAGGCACTTGGCTCAGGCTGCATCCTGGCCCTGTCTGGGCAACGGGGCAAGGACACATCTGCTTTCAGCCAGAGCCGGCTTCTGGTGCAGGAGCAAAGCTGGCCACCTCGCACTGTCTGACAGGTGCTTCGGCTTTCAGTCTGTCCTGCGCCTCTGCGGGGACAAAGCCTGAGCTGGCCTTCTCGCTCTCTCCGACTGGAGCCGTTTCTGGTCCCAGTGTCCTGTGTGTTCCGGAATACCTGCAGTCGGAAGCCCAGCTGCAGACAAGGCCTGTGCTGCAATCCGGACTCCCTGTGCCACTAGCACATCTGCAATGGACCTGGCCAGCCTTGGGATCTCTGGGAACCCAGGAGGCCAGGCGCCGACTGCTAGGAGACCCTGCTTGAGACACACACACCCGCCCCCCCCAAGCCTTATGTTCCTCAAACACGGATTTTAGTCTTGTTTGGGGGAGGGGGGAGTGTATATCCGGTGCCATCTGCGTGCAAGCTGCTTACACACAGTGCGGAAATGGGTTTCTGTCCCCAAGGTTCACACCGTGAGGGAAGCAACAGAGGCAGGGGAAGGAAGCAGAGAGGTGAGGGGGGGGATAGGCCATTATCTCCGCTAAAAGGATTTAGGCTTTGTTGCAGTGTAGAAAGGGACTGGGGGCTCAGACGAAAGGTGTCATGGAAAATGTAGGCCTTGCGGAGGGATGTAAAGGAAGCCAGGAATAAATTGCATGCTGGAGGCATTGTGGGAGGTAGTGTCAGGCAACCCTGACAACAACACAAAGAGGGAGATGGAGAAGTGGTGCCAAGGAAGGTTGGAAGGAGACACTCTCCTTTCAATTGTGACGGCCTCCCCCTTCCAAAGAGATCAAATGCTGGGCAAGGATAATGAGGAAGCCTCTGGTAATAGGTTAGAGGAGAAGAGGTGACAACCCAATTGCATCAGGCCCTTCATCACGGTGGGTGCCGTGACTTGTCTCTATTTACAGGGTCTATTACTCCATTATGCTGAGCACTTTCTTTCCACAGGCTCCCAGACTTCCAGTCGTTAGAGGTAGTTATCTCTGCGCAATTTAATTAAAGTCTAGTGTTTAATGATACAATGTGCTGCTAATTATTTCTCGTTGCTTGTCGGGAAATTTCTTTTTTTCCCCCCTTTTTTTCGGTTCTCTTTTTCTTTCTCCTTTTTTCCCACAACAAAGCAAAAAAGTTTTTAAAAGTCTAATTGTGTTGATCGAGAAATAAAAAGGGGAGGTGTGAGCATGAAAAGGGGTGGAATGACAAAGTGGACTAAATGGCAGATGCGGGGCAAAATTTCGGGGCATGGAGTGCAGAGGCGGACTGTCACACTGGGAGTTGGAGGGGGCCAGCTGGAGCCTCAAGCCAAAGGGTGGGGGGGCGCACAGTTGGCATGTCCCCCAAATGCAGAAAAAGTGAAACTGTTCCACAGTTGAGAGCATCTGCGTGGCTCAACAGCATAGCCTGGGGTGCGTGATATCCTAAGTACGGTAGACACCACAACACATTATGTGAGGCTCCACCCAGTTGCCATCAGAGCCATTGTGCACATTGCCATCACTGCCCCAAATGGCTCCGATGGCAACTGGGGTGGGGGAGGGCTGCTTACATGGTGAGTTGCGGTGTCTACTGTAAGCACCAGGCCTCGTTTGCAGAAGTAGTTTAAGCTACAACAGAGTTTTGTAGCGTCACCTTAAAGAGGGACATGTTTACTGTTAGCAGAAACGTTGGCAAGATCCAGGTCTACAGAGCTTGCGTCCTGAGTACACTTCTGTACTGCAGCGAGTCATGGACTCTTCGCTCACAACAGGAGAGGAAACTGAACGCTTTCCACATGCGCTGCCTCCGACGCATTCTCGGCATCACCTGGCAGGACAAAGTTCCAAACAACACAGTCCTGGAAAGTGCTGGAATCCCTAGCATGTATGCACTGCTGAAACAGAGACACCTGCGTTGGCTCGGTCATGTCGTGAGAATGGATGATGGCCGGATCCCAAAGGATCTCCTCTATGGAGAACTCGTGCAAGGAAAGCGCCCTACAGGTAGACCACAGCTGCGTTACAAGGACATCTGCAAGAGGGATCTGAAGGCCTTAGGGATGGACCTCAACAAGTGGGAAACCCTGGCCTCTGAGCGGCCTGCTTGGAGGCAGGCTGTGCAGCATGGCTTTTCCCAGTTTGAAGAGACACTTGGCCAACAGTCTGAGGCAAAGAGGCAAAGAAGGAAGGCCCATAGCCAGGGAGACAGACCAGGGACAGACTGCACTTGCTCCTGGTGTGGAAAGGATTGTCACTCCCGGATTGGCCTTTTCAGCCACACTAGACGCTGTGCCAGAACCACCTTTCAGAGCGTGATACCATAGTCTTTCGAGACTGAAGGTTGCCAAAAAAATGGCAAGCTGTGGGCCAGTTCATCAGACATATCCCCAAAATTGGATGTTGTAGCAGTTGCTGGTACCAAGCAGGGAATTGACTGCCAAGGTGCCTTCCAAAATTCTGCGATTCTAAGTGAAGTCCTCAGCAGGCAGGTATGCAACTTCTTGCTTCTGATTGAGTGAGTGGCAGTCCACAATACTGTCTGCGGAAGTGAAAGTGCTCGCCTTCAGGGTGCTACAGAACTCCTGGCTGTGTTTGGCCCAGCAAGGTCTTTGGGATGAGGTCTTTCCTAGCTCTATCTGGAGAAACTGCTCAGTGATTTCTAGGACAGTGATTCCTGTACAGTCTGGCAACTGAGGGACAGCCCCACCCAACTTTTCAAGGGTGTTGGGAAATTGGAGGGTGAGAAGAAATGCACCATCAAGGGGTGGAGAGTGTCATGGGGAGGGCAGTGCAAGGCTTTCCCAGGGCCCAAGAGGACCTGGTGCCAGCACTGCAACCACTGCCCTCAGTTAATCCAAGAATGCTCAGTTCAACATCAACTAAAATGTTGGCATCCTTCAGTCTCGGAAGACTATGGTATCGCGCTCTGAATGGTGGTTCTGGAACAGTTTCCTCTCCAGTGCATGAAGCCTGGGTAAAGTAGGTATGGAGGACAGACTGTTATCCATGCAGCAAATCCCCCCTCTCCACGTCGCTGAAATGGTCCAATGGAAAGGCAGAGGCCAATACGGTTGGTTCCAGCAGCGTCGCAGGAGTTGCCAGAACGTGACTGTGTTCAGCCATGAACTGCCTCAGGGACTCCGGCTCCGGATTTTGCCTCGAGGTTGACTCCTGAAGCCTTTTCCATAACTGGATGTAGCCACAAGGCAGTGGAGGTTTAGGATCAGAGTTCTCCTTCTCTCAGATGAGCTGCCTTCCCAGGCTATCGAGTCCCATCTACCCGGTGGCTGTTTAGTCGCCTCTTACCACAAGTACAGCCAAACTGAGGGCCTATTCTTATCCCCCAGCCCCCAGGAGGAACTAAAGTGTACATGCATAAGAATTGCGACATACCAAACTTGAAGACTACAATTCCCACAATGCCTTGGCAGCCACAAGCAAAACAGAAGAGCTGAATCGGCAAAGTAAAAACACAGACATGTTAGAACAGCGATTTTCATCCTTTTTCACCTCATGGCACACTGACAAGGCACTAAAATTGTCAAGGCACACCATCAGGTTTTTGACAATTGACATGGCACACCGTGTTGCCAGTGGAGAGCTCACAATCCCACTGGCCTTACTAATAAAAGATCTTCCCCCAAATTCCTGCGGCACACCTGTGGACCACTCACGGCACACCAGTGTGCCACAGCACAGTGGCTGAAAATGACTGTGTTAGAAGGAATCATTTTTTATTTAAAAAAGAAGCAAAATACAGAATAGCCCATGGAAAAAGTTACATTCTGGTGTGGTCCGACATGGTGAGCGGGGTGGGAGGAAAGGAGCACGACATGGCAGGCAGAGCTGGACTTTCATCCCCTCATCAGGCACGATTGTTGCCTCTTGGAAGCAAATTAGTTTTCTCCCCACTTGACTGAGCAGGGACGGTAGGAACGAGAAGCGCCCCGCAGGCTGCTAACGGGTAGATTATCTCAACACCCTGGAGACTGTCATCTCCATGAAGTCATTCCCCGGCAGGGGGCCAGAGCATGAGGCCAGCCTGTGACTCGGTCGTGCTACCCTGCATTTGGGGGTCGCTCCTGGGGAGCCATCACGGCCATGCAGCTGCTTGCGCAGGAGGTCGCTCTGGCTGCTCACTCAACACAGTGTTAACCACGGCGCTTTATGAGCTCTGCGCTGTGCAGATGAGCTCCAGAATTCCAAGCGTGACATCGGCCCCAGGCTGGGAGCAAGGCTGAGCGTGGCAGGAGTGTTCGAGCAAAGAGGCCCAGTCTGATGGGAAGAGCGAGAGGACGGGGTGGAGGGGCAGGCAGAGACAGAGGCAGATCTGCACAGCATCAGCTGTCAAGGTGGAGTTGGTGGCAGTGCAAGCACTGCAAGGCTATGCTCCCCCTCTCTCCAATGCGCCTTGTCCAGGAGACCTTTCTTTGCTTCTTTCTGCTCTTCTGAGGGCACAATCCTAACCAACTTTCGAGCACTGAGTTAGCTGCAATGCAGCCCCAAGGTAACAAACATGCCCTTACCTTGAGGAGGCCCCCTTGGCTGCCTCCCCACTGCAGGTTGCGGTGCATGCCACTTTAGCACAGCTATGTCAGTGCTAGCAGGTTGGTTAGGACTGCGCCCTAAACCAGCAACATTTCTTTGGCCACAGCTCAGTGGTCAGGTGGTTCTGCAGGCAGGACACCCATGTTGTCACAGTTCAGCTCCTGGCAGTAGCACCTCCTGGCAGGACTCAGCAACTGCCTGCAGAGTTGGAAAGAGGCTGCCAGGCACTGCAAGCATTCTCCCCACTGGTGAAAAGCGGTGTGCCCCGAGGATCTGTCCTGGGACCGGTGCTCTTCAACCTCTTCATAAATGACCTGGAGACAGGGGTGAGCAGCGAGGTGGCAAAGTTTGCAGACGACACCAAACTTTTCCGAGGGGTGAAGACCAGAAGTGATTGTGAGGAGCTCCAGAAGGATCACTCCAGACTGGCAGAATGGGCAGCAAAATGGCAGATGCGCTTCAATGTCAGTAAGTGTAAAGTCATGCACATTGGGGCAAAAAATCAAAACTTTAGATATAGGCTGATGGGTTCTGAGCTGTCTGTGACAGATCAGGAGAGAGATCTTGGGGTGGTGGTGGACAGGTCGATGAAAGTGTCGACCCAATGTGCGGCGGCAGTGAAGAAGGCCAATGCTATGCTTGGGATCATTAGGAAGGGTATTGAGAACAAAACGGCTAGTATTATAATGCCGTTGTACAAATCGATGGTAAGGCCACACCTGGAGTATTGTGTCCAGTTCTGGTCGCCGCATCTCAAAAAAGACATAGTGGAAATGGAAAAGGTGCAAAAGAGAGCAACTAAGATGATTACGGGGCTGGGGCACCTTCCTTATGAGGAAAGGCTACGGCGTTTGGGCCTTTTCAGCCTAGAAAAGAGACGCCTGAGGGGGGACATGATTGAGACATACAAAATTATGCCTGGGATGGGCAGAGTGGATAGAGAGATACTCTTTACACTCTCACATAACACCAGAACCAGGGGACATCCACTAAAATTGAGTGTTGGGAGAGTTAGGACAGACAAAATAAAATATTTCTTTACTCAGCGTGTGGTTGGTCTGTGAAACTCCTTGCCACAGGATGTAGTGATGGTGTCTGGCCTGGACGCCTTTAAAAGGGGATTGGACAAGTTTCTGGAGGAAAAATCCATTACGGGTTACAAGCCATGATGTGTATGCGCAACCTCCTGATTTTAGAAATGGGTTATGTCAGAATCCCAGATGCAAGGGAGGGCACCAGGATGAGGTCTCTTGTTATCTGGTGTGCTCCCTGGGGCATTTGGTGGGCCGCTGTGAGATACAGGAAGCTGGACTAGATGGGCCTGTGTCCTGATCCAGCGGGGCTGTTCTTATGTTCTTAACTACAATTCCCAGGAAGCCTTGCAGGTCTCTTGTTGTCTGGTGTGCTCCCTGGGGCATTTGGTGGGCCACCGTGAGATACAGGAAGCTGGACTAGATGGGCCTATGGCCTGATCCAGCGGGGCTGTTCTTATGTTCTTAACTACAATTCCCAGGAAGCCTTGCAGGTCTCTTGTTATCTGGTGTGCTCCCTGGGGCATTTGGTGGGCCGCTGTGAGATACAGGAAGCTGGACTAGATGGGCGTATGCCCTGATCCAGTGGGGCTGTTCGTAATGTTCTTATCCCTGGATGGGACCAATGGAGGGCTGCCTGCCCTGGTCCTTCACGGCTTGATATAGCAAGAAAGGGAAAAATTGCCCACTGAGCAACATGGCAGCAATGCTGCTTTCACAAGGCTGGCAGCCCTGGGTCTTATTTTGGGATGCAAAATCTTCTCAGCAGAAAAAAATGCCATGTATGGAAGTCAGGGAAACAGTCTAAAGAGATGGTTTTTAGAAAGATTTAATCTGCAAATCCAGCACTTTCTGCAAAGACGATCCACCAAAGGCCTCTCGCAGCCCACAACAGCCTGCAACGTATGTCGCCTCTGCAAATTTGCAAGCTGGAGTATTTTGTGGCGTGCAAAGTTTATTTGCTTTTCACAAATGTAAACAGTAGGCAAAAGCTCAGACCTACAAAGCAGCGTCTTGGTTAAAAATACGAAGAAAAACAGATTTTTGCATCCAATATGCTCGGCTTCTAAGGAGCAATTTCCACAAAGTGTTTTGGTGCAGTTATTGTCAGCTTAACTGCATGCTTTATTTTGGTGCGAACCTCGCTGACAAAAGAACAGCCTGCAGATGCGACTCCAGGGCTGTGGCTTTTTCATCTCTGCGCTTTCTCATCCCCGAGTAGCAAAAGTTCTGTGGAAAACCAACCTGACAATTCCAGCGTTGACCCGTTTCATGTGCAGCTGATGTTCCTTTAATATTATTGTTGGATTGATTTGTTGCAAATATGTTTTATCTTGTTTTTTAAATTATGTTTTTAATTTATGTTTTTAACCTTTGTTGTAAGCCTCCTTGGGTCCCTCTGGGGTGAAAGGCAGGGTAATAAAAATCATAATCATAATCACAATAATTAAAGGTATTAACTTGATGGTTCACTCCCACTGCATCATGGGGTTTGCAGCCCTAACAAGCCTGCTCACTCACACTGCATTGTAAGTTTTGTAGGTAGGGCATAGAACAAAGGAACAGAGAGCAAACTCCTCCTAATTCTGCCTTATAGGAATGTGCATAAACCCCCCCCCCACACACACACACACACACACACACACAAATTCCATCTGTATTACAAAGCCTTGTTTGGATTCCCTTAAGGGTTCTCAGCTGTTTTTCCTTGGGAGAAACTTTGAAATTTGCTTTGAAGTTCACTTTTTTGAAATTTCAGTATCAGACCAACCGAGGAAGATTCATAACCAAAATTCAGGCTGACTGGGGCTTTGGACAGAGCAAATCAGAGGGACAACAAAGAGCAGCAGAAATCTTCTCATCTCTGGAGTTAACGCCAAACTCCAGCCAGCTGACAAGAAACCCTACAAAACCAGGCAGGTCTGTGAATAGGCCAGGAGGAAGTGGCCAGTGTAAACGGGCTCCACGCTCCAGAGTTCTAGTGGGCAGAAAGGAAGAATCAGCATTTATCAAGAACACTGGGCAAGAGAGGAGCACCAGCAACCTTTTAAATAATTTAGTGAGCGAAGTGTTGGGCTTGAGAAGCACTTTGTGTTCCTTTGTGGATCCTTAATGAACCTTTTAAAAAATGGAAAGGGGAAATAAAAAGCCCTCATTAAGGGTTTTGGCAGATTTGATTAGTGGCTTTAAAGGCTTCTAAACAGCCATTTAATTGGTAAATCCTTTGACAGCCTGGAGGAAAAAGAAATGTTTAGGAACACAATAAAAGGAATATGGAGAGGTTCTTCTTGCAGGACATACCAAGAGTCACTCTTATTCACAATGAGTCTTGTCCATGCCTGAAATGGCCTGAGAACTGCAGCATCACCATGAGACAGAGAGAGTGGCAGACCTGGGGCAGGGCAGGGGGGCAAATGCCCTGGGCGCTGCACTCACCACATCCCCAGCACTGCCACCCTGCCTGCCCATTCGAGCCGTTCTGTGGGCAAGCAAGGCTCAAGTGCTGACTGTTGCAGATGTGCCTTATGACACTTTTGCAACTGTGCACACTAGTGGCAGACCAGTGTACTTCACTTAGGATCAAGCCCTAAGGCTTCTGTGGCCACAGTTGTCACCTAATGAGAAATTCATTTTCCGGGTTGCAATGTCACGTTCATCAGATCTAGATGGTAACTTGATGTTTTGTCCTAAACTATGTAGGGCATTATCAAGGAATTTTTAACCTGACATTAATCCCTTGATGATGCCCTACATAGTTTAGGGTGAAAAGTTGGGTTAGAACAAGGGTATCCAAACTTTGTGGCAGGAGGGCCACATCATCTCTCTGACACAGTGTGGGGGGCCAGGAAAAAAAAAAGAATTTATTTATATTTCAAATTTGAATAAATTTACATAAATGAATATATTAGAGATGGAACTTATATGAATGAATGAAGGTCTTGCCTATAAAAGTTTAAGGCCTATAAAAGAAGGCCGAAAAAAGAAGAAGGCCTATAAAAGATGTCAAACAGCAAGCAGCCCTCATCCCACAGATCATGTGAGAGGTCAAACAGTCACCCTCATGCTGAGAGCAGTTGCATTGGGGCCAACACGGGCTCCAGCAAGTCTTCCGAGGGCCAGAGGTTCATTGGAGACTGGGGGCCCACATGGGCCGGATTAGGTCCCCAAGGGCTGCAAGTGGCCCCTGGGCCGGGGTTTGGGTAGCCGTGGGTTAGAACATAAGAATAGTCCTGCTGGAGCAGGCCATAGGCCCATCTACTCCAGCTTCCTGGATCTCAAAGCGGCCCACCAAATGCCACAAGGAGCACACCAGATAACAAGAGACCTCATCCTGGTGCCCTCCCTGCATCTGGCATTCTGATGTAGCCAGTTTCTAAAATCAGGAGGTTGCACATACACATCATGGCTTGTAACCTGTGATGTAATCATGATGATGTTTCTCGTTTGGCCTTGAAACCCAGAAACTGAATTTCTCATTATGTAGGGTAGACATTCTCATACATACATTCAGATTTAACAGACTTGTGACACCGACAGTCATACTTCCCCCGCCCCATTAGTTCATCCAATCAAAGGTTCAGCATAATTGAAAACCACCCAAACAACAAACGAAAAAGTAGCACAATAACAGAAGTATAGCCACGTCAGAACATGCAGAATACCCAGAGTCCATTCAGATCTCCAGACCTTGGAAGACAGCACTGGTAGGAAGATAAAGGTTTGCTAGTTGCCTGGCCTGTGCTCGCTTCCAAGTCTCTGTCACGATGCCCCACCAGCTGCAGGCAGACAGACCCTGGTGCTTGCTTGAGAGATTCCCATACTTGATCTTTTTCTGTTCCAAATTGGCTACACCCACACAGCAATTTTGCAATTAGCTCCCTAATGACTACACAGAGTTTGGCTGAGCAAGAATCTGAGGATGTGAATGAAGGCTGGGAAGAGGCCAAGGACTCCCGGGATGGGGGCGGCTTCCTAGGCCACAGCCGCTTTCTTTTGCATGAACCCCAAGTTCACAGAGCAACAGGCAACCATGGGACACCCGCTTTTGGAATGTGCCACCTCTGACAACAGGTGCAGACAGCATGGCCGGAGGCTTCTATACTCTATAATAATAATTATTATTATTATTATTAATAGTATTTATATACTTTTTTCAACAAAAAAGTTCACAAAGTGGTTTACAGAGAAAAATCAAACAACAAATGGCTCCGTGTCCCAAAAGGGCTCGCAATCTAAATTTATTTCCAAGCCCTCTTCAAGGTGTTGCCTTTAACCCATGAAGCCCCAAAATGGGTCTTGGGTGGAGAAGTCACTGAGGTGTCATTTTCAGCCTTGGGAACACCAGTTGGGCAGACTCACTGCGTTCACCTCCAATGCAGGAGAAGTCCAAAGATCCCTGAACTCCTCCAGCCAGATTTCAGACACTGCTGAAAAAGGATCTCAGTCTTCCTCCCTCCCCACACGCCAAGTCTCCAAACTACCTTTCCTGAGGGCTATTTGCTCCTGGCAGATTGCTAGGTCCTGAGCAGGGAAGGAAGCAAGGTCTCTCTCTGTCCCCTTGCCCCTCTGCCACTCCCAGCGGCATTGAGGCAAAGCAGGAGGGGTTGGGGAGAAGGAGCTGGGTGGAAGGGACAGGTGAACACTCCTGGGAGCTTGGAGGATGGTTCTGCACCTGCGCTGATTGCAGACAGTCATTTGCGGGCCAGAGAGGGCAAGGGAGGGGGGGAGGGCTTGCTGGTAGTCCTGACCCTGGAGAGGAGCTGGCCAGGGAGTCCAAGGAGAGGCAGAGGAGCACAAGGCTGCCACACAACCCCCCTCCCCTCTGTGCAGTGGGGCAAACATGGACTTGGACAAGGCGCTGTTGGAAGGCTGCTCCAAAGTGCTTGCACATCTTCGCATGACATCATCTGTAAGGAAAAAGCGCTCCCCTCTGAGGGACACCAGCACACTCGCTGTTCTCTCTTGCCATCCCCAGCTTCCCCCCGGCCTTGGAACGCCCTTCAGGAGGCTGCTCATTACCAAAGAGATTGATTAGCACAAAATTATTAGGAGTCCTTCACACTCTGCTTTCGATGTGGGGTGGGGGTGGGAGGAGGACGGTGCCGGAGCACAATGCTTTGCAAATTAATTCTCTTAGGAGACGCGGCTTCAGATCTCTGGAGGTCTTTTTTATAAGTTATCGAACGTCACAAAGCAATTGTGCGATTCGTAAGGCACCGCTTACCCCAGTGACACGTGTTTTCCTAAAATGAACACAAAGAGAACCATTGTTTGTGTGTGCATCTTTTCTTTGGTTATGGAAAGTGAAATGACAGGCTGGATTGGGAAAGCCAGACTTCAACAGCTTCTTGAAGTATATGCTGGCTGTAGCAGAAGGGGGGGAGGGGGAAATCTTGCACGCATCCCACAGGCCCTTCCTCCTCCCTCCTTCCGGCAAATATGCAGCTATGTTTTCATTTTCTTTCATTTCCCATGCTCTGTACCCTCCACTTTGAGCTGAAGACAACTCTCTCTTTTTTTTTTTTTTTTAAGTCAAAAGGCCCACCTGGCCTCCCACTTTGAATTCCAGGCCGCCCTGTCCTTGCATTGTGCTTTCACCACAGGTGCTCAAATGATGTGGCACGCAGCTGGGTCAAAAAGAGAGTCCCTGGCTCTGCAGCCCAGCCCTGTGGCCAGCTTTGCAGGGAGTTTGCGTGAGGAGAGAGAGAGAGAGCTCAGATCAAAACATCTGATCCTAGCTAGTGAGCCACTGGGGTTTTGGAAGTTATCCACATTAAGAGGCAGGAAAGGCTTCCCAACAGGGTCAGTGCTGAATACTGGCCGCTAGCCATGGGCCCTTGCCCACCAGAGGGCCCAATTTGTTGTTCCGACTCCTGCACCTTCCCCAGTACTACAGGTAGCGATCTACAAATGGCAGTGTCCCAAAGAGACCCCTGCCTCATCATGGGACCCCCAGAGAGCATTTTCACTGGCCAGAGTGCAAGGGGGGAGGAGCTGCTGCTGCGATTCTATTACGGAACAGTTTTGCTTGGCTCCTCTGCCTTCTCCTGTCCTGGGCTTTCTCCCCCAAAGACAGAGTGGTAGCCACTCCCAAAAGATTTCTCCCCATTCAACCAAGCGGAGGGTGGGATGCACCATTGCCACCATTGATGGTTAGCTTGAGGGAGCCAGTACAGGCCCCACAGCAGCCTGGCACTGGTGATGTTCCCCAAGATTTTTTTCTCCTTTACAGTCCAGCCTTAGAAAGGACCCAGAGTTCTTGTTTCAATCAGGAAGCAAATGTCTTGTTTTGGCGATCCTCAAAAGCAAGAGAGGGTGCGTTCCTTCCTAAGAATCGTGCCCCTCCCTGCTTAGACCATTCTATAGCCCTGGCTGTACCCAGTAACCACCTGCTGAAGTGGGAGCAGCAGGCAGGCTCCAAGAGTAAATGCTCTTTCCCCGTATTTCCTCCACGTCAGCGTGAGCTGCCTCATTCGCGTGACTGGTCCAAGATCACTCCCTGTGAACTTCATGGCCAAGAGGGAATCTGAACCCGGGTGTCTCCACACTGAGCCCGTCCATCACACCAGCACTCCAGTTAGTGAAGACCTAAAGGGCTGTTGCAGTGACATAAGGACTCACTGCAAATTAATTGCTCTTAATATCGCTGCTTTGGCGCTCGCCCCAGATTGGCAAGACCCAGGAGGGAGGTGGGCTCCAGGAGGCGACTCCAGGAGATTTCATCAGCCGCCTGCACAGAGTGGCATTGCTTGCATCAAGAGATGAAAGATGCATGGGCTGCGAGCCTAAGTGGTGCTCTGATGCATTAGCAGCAGTGCTGTGGAAGTCCAGTGTGAAGCGACGCTACCTAATGCAATTTCACAACGTGCCGGCAACATGTCCGCAAGCTTTGCAGTCCTCCTTACGAGGATGATGGACAGCTCCTTGGGAGGCCCCTTGCAAGGCCAGGTCAACAAGCAGAGGGTGGGAAGTGTCACTCCAGCAACAACCTGGAACCAACTGGGAGCTCAGGTCATCCTGCAAGAAGGTGGGTGCCTCACTCTCCCTCCTCCTAGGAAAAGTGCCTAGAACTGCCTTGGACTAACACTGGCTCAGTGCCATCTCTGCTTCCCGGCAGCGACTCCTCCAGGGCTTCAGGCTCAGGGGCCCTTCCCAACCTGACCTGGAGGTGCTGTCTAGGACAGAACCTGAGAGAACCTGGGGTCAAGATCCAAGGCAACGACAGGAAGCTGAAAGTGGGCAACATCCTCACACCAGAAGCCAAGACAAAACTGAAAGCCGTGAATCCTTTTGCCTGCCCTGAGCGAAGCCTCTTCCACAGGCTTGAAGAGGCTGCTGCAGATGCTTGAAGTGTCCATCCAGAAGGGCTGGAAGGTTTCCTGCTGTCCCTGGACTTGGCAGAACAGGGCTTGGGAGCCCTCCCAAATTGCCAGTGGTACTGTGGGTGAAACCTGGGTCACAGAAAGGAGTGTAAGGCTGTACCCTCCTAGGAGCAGACATCCCTGGGGCCCGAGCTGTCCTTCCACTTCATAACCTGCCAGCTGGGAAGATTCCCGTCTGGCTTTCTCCACCCTCCATGTCCTCCGGTCCCTCGCCTAACAGCAGTAGATCTGAGTCCTGAGTTCTGACCAGTTTTTTGGCCATCCAAATCCCATCACCCAGGAATTGTCACCCGCTGCTCAGTGGCAGAAGATTAGCTTTCCAGTCCAGCAGTGATTGCATTTCACTGGTGGCTGGAGCAGTTCCTCAGTACACACAGATTCTAATAAAGAGCTCTAGTGTGCCAGGCCATGCTGTAATTGTAAAGTATCATTATGGTATTTTTGTTGGCACCTCTCAGCTGCAGACATAGGGAATGAGAAGGCAGCGGCAGGCCATAACGAAACACCCAACCTGTGGTACACTGGTCCACAAAGAAGCCCTTCCCGAATAAGCTGCCTTGTTCCACTTGAGGAAGAACAAAGGATCCATCCAACAGAAGACGCAGGACCTCCAGACTGAACTCAGGCTGTACAAAAATCCTCCTTTCTGTCCTGTGTCACAGTTTCTCCCCTGCTGCTCCTCTTTCTGCACTACTTCTCCTGCTCCAATTATCACTTCTCCCCCCTTCCTGGGAAACCTGCAGTGAAGTGGATGATGGCATCATGTTATACAGCCAATCAGGCTTCAAGATTTCAGGCTGCACAACTAGGGAGGAGACCGAGGTGTTGATCTAAATGGGCCAGAAGCAAGCGTGTGGTCCCAAACAATCAGGAATTCAGTTCCAGAGGGGCAAACAAGGTTACAAGGGGCCGGAGGCAGGTGGAAGCAAAATCAGGAAGGGGTCATGATCCAAGGCAACCAACAGGAAGCTGGAAGTGGGCAACATCCTCACACCAGAAACCATTGTTGAAGACAAAGCAGAAAGCTGTGAATTCTGGGTATTGCAGGGCTTGGTGGGCCAGGATTGGCCCTTGGGGTCAGCTGAGGCTCAGGCACATTGATCCAGCAGCTTAGGTCTTCACGGCAGAAGGTGTTGGGCAGATACCGCTGCCTGAACAGCCTCTCCTGACTAAGGAATTAAGTCGGATAGAGGTTAAAAGAGAAGATGTTTCAGACCTCATTGATTAATTAAAGATCAATAAGTCACCGGGCCCTGATGGCATCCACCCAAGAGTTATTGAAGAATGAAGTTGCTGATCTCTTGACTACAATATGCAACGTGTCCCTTAAAATGGCCATGATGCCAGAAGATTGGAGGATAGCAAATGTCACACCAGTCTTTAAAGAGGGAAGGAGAGGGGACTGGGGTAATTATAGACCAGTCAGCCTAATGTCTGTTCCAAGTAAGATGGTGGATGCCTCATCAAAAATAGAATCTCAGAGCACACAGACAAACAAGTCTTGCTGAGGGAGGATCAGCCTGGCTTCTGTAAGGGTAAGTCTTGCCTCACAAACTTTTAAGAATTCTTTGAAAAGGTCAACAGGCATGTGGATGCGGGAGAACCCGTGGACATTATATATCTGGACTTTCAGAAGGCGTTCGACACGTTCCCTCACCAAACTCCACAGTCAGGGAATTAGAGGGCAGGTCCTCTCATGGCTTGAGAACTGGTTGAAGACCAGGAAACAGAGAGTGGGTGTCAATGAGCAATTTTCACAATAGAGAGAGGTGGGAAAGTGGAGTACCCCAAGGATCTGTCCTGGGACCTGTACTTTACAACCAAGCAGTGAGGTGGCCAAGTTTGCAGATGACACCAAACATTTCCGAGTGGTGAAGATCAGAAGAGATTGTGAAGAACTCCAGAAGGATCTCTCCAAACTGGGAGACTGGGCAGCAAAATGGCAAACGTGTTTCAATGTAAGTAAGTGTAAAGTCATGCACATGCACATGCACAAAGAATCAAAACTTAACATATAGGCTAATGGGTTCTAAGCTGTCTGTGACAGATCAGGAGAGAGAACTTAGGGTGCTGGTGGACAGCTTGATGAAAGTGTCGACCCAATGTGCGGCAGCAATGAAGAGGGCTAATTCCATGCTTGGGATCATTAGGAAAGGCAGAATCATTGAGAATAAGACAGCTAATATTGTAATGCCGTTGTACAAATCTATGGTAAGGCCATTCTGTTGGCAGCCTTCAGTCTCGGAAGACTCTGGTATCGCGCTCTGAATGGTGGTTCTGGAACAGCGTCTAGTGTGGCTGAAAAGGCCGATTCGGGAGTGACAATCCCTTCCACACCGGGAGCAAGTGCAGTCTGTCCCTGGTCTGTCTCCCTGGCTATGGGCCTTCCTTCTTTGTCTCTTAGCCTCAGACTGTTGGCCAAGTGACTCTTCAAACTGGGAAAGGCCATGCTGCACAGCCTGCCTCCAAGTGGGCCGCTCAGAGGCCAGGGTTTCCCACTTGTTGAGGTCCACTCCTAAGGCCTTCAGATCCCTCTTGCAGATGTCCTTGTATCGCAGCTGTGGTCTACCTGTAGGGTGCTTTCCTTGCACAAGTTCTCCATAGAGGAGATCCTTTGGAATCCGGCCATCATCCATTCTCATGTCATGACCGAGCCAACGCAGGCGTCTCTGTTTCAGCAGTGCATACAAGCTAGGGATTCCAGCTCATTCCAGGACTGTGTTGTTTGGAACTTTGTCCTGCCAGGTGATGCCAAGGATGTGTCGGAGGCAGTACATGTGGAAAGCGTTCAGTTTCCTCTCCTGTTGTGAGCAAAGAGTCCATGACTCGCTGCAGTACTCAGGATGCAAGCTCTGTAGACCTGGATCTTGGTATGTTCCATCAGCTTCTTGTTGGACCAGACTCTCTTTGTGAGTCTGGAAAACGTGGTAGCTGCTTTACCAATGCATTTGTTTAGCTCGGTATCAAGAGAAAGAGTGCCGGAGATCGTTGAGCCAAGGTACACAAAGTCATGGACAACCTCCAGTTCATCCGCAGAGATTGTAATCCAGGGAGGTGAGTCCACATCCTGAACCATGACCTGTGTTTTCTTCAGGCTGATCGTCAGTCCAAAATCTTGGCAGGCCTTGCTAAAACGATCCATGAGCTGCTGGAGATCTTTGGCAGAGTGGGTAGTGACAGCTGCATCGTCGGCAAAGAGGAAGTCACGCAGACATTTCAGCTGGACTTTGGACTTTGCTCTCAGTCTGGAGAGGTTGAAGAGCTTTCCGTCTGATCTGGTCCAGAGATAGATGCCTTCTGTTGCAGTTCCAAAGGCATGCTTCAGCAGGACAGCAAAGAAAATCCCAAACAAGGTTGGCGCAAGAACACAGCCCTGCTTCACTCCGCTTTGGATGTCAAAGGGGTCTGATGTGGAGCCATCGAAGACAACAGTGCCCTTCATGTCCTTGTGGAAGGATCTGATGATGCTGAGGAGCCTGGGTGGACATCCGATCTTGGGGAGAATCTTGAAGAGGCCGTCCCTGCTGACCAGGTCGAAAGCCTTCGTGAGATCTATGAAGGCTATAAAGAGTGGTTGTCGTTGTTCCCTGCATATCTCCTGCAGTTGTCTAAGGGAGAATGCCATAACAGTGGTGGACCTGTTGGCTCGGAAACCACACTGCGATTCTGGATAGACGCTCTCTGCAAGTACCTGGAGCCTCTTTAGTGCAACTCGGGCAAACAGCTTTCCTACAACGCTAAGGAGAGAGATGCCGCGGTAGTTGTTGCAGTCACCCCTGTCGCCTTTGTTCTTGTACAGCATGATGATGTATGGTAAGGCCACACCTGGAGTATTTGCATCCAGTTCTGGTCGCCGCATCTCAGAAAGGATATAGTGGAGATGGAAAAGGTGCAAAAGAGAGCAACCAAAATGATTTCTGGGCTGGGGCACCTTCCCTATGAGGAAAGACTACAACGTTTGGGCCGCTTCAGTCTAGAAAAAAGGCGCCTGAGGGGGGACATGATTGAGACATACAAAGTCATGCAGGTGATTGCCAGAGTAGATAGAGAGACGCTCTTTTCCCTCTCACAACACCAGAACCAGGGAACATCCATAAAGTTGAGTGTTGGGAGAGTTAGGGCAGACCGAAGAAAATATTTCTTTACCCAGTGTGTAATTAGTTTGCGGAACTCCTTGCCACAGGAGGTAGTGATGGCATCTTGCCTGAATGCCTTTAAGAGGGGATTGAACAAATTTCTGGAGGAAAAGTTGATTATGGGTTACAAGTCATAGTAGGTATGTGCAAGCTCTTGGTTTTAGAGGCAGGTTACCCCTGATTGCCAGATGCTGGGGTGGGTACCAGAATGTAGATTGTGTCTTGTGTGCTCCCTGGGGCATTTGGTGGGCCTCTGGATAAAGGGAGCTGGACTAGATGGGCCTTTGGCCTGATCCAGCAGGGCTTTCCTTATGTTCTTAGGTGATGCCTTGAACCACAGAGTTTGCCTCCTGGAAACCCTGGTGCCCCACATTTGGCTCTGTGATGGCATCCTCAAGGACCAAAGAATTCAGCTGAAAAAGCGAGAGGGCCATGGCAAATATTTACACATGCTGTACGAGAAAAAGAATCAGCCCAAGAGAAGAGAGTCTTTATGGAGACTGCAGGCCACATTCTCAGAAGACAGTGAGCCATTTCCACTCCAGAGTAGACTGGGCTGGAGATTTCCTCTTCTCTGGTGCTTCTCCCTAGTGCACCCTCCTCCTGCACTTGGTGAGATGTGAGCAGCCTGACTTTGACCGCAACTGCCAGTTGGGGAGCTTCTCCAAGGCATTGTGGAGGGTTTGGCTGCCCAACACAGAGTTGGCTGAGCTTGAATTGACCTGACAGGTGGTTTGTGCCTCCCTCAGTGGTCGCTGTTGCTGTGGCCAGGTCATTAAGGGGAGAGAGGCCCTCATGTCCAAGCAGTTCCCAATGCCGGCTTGCTTCCCTGTCCACTCAACCAAGCGGTGAAAACGAGCCCTTCAAGCAGGATTTTCATCAGAGGGGGGAAATGATGGTTTAGTGAGAGGGGGCTGCTTCACTGAGGCTGTGTGGAGAAACTGGCTACACTTCCAAGCCTGACTGTTGTGTTGAAATGAAACCAGCTCTGCCGGGAATGGATTTAATATTGCGTTGGCATCTCTGTCTTCATTTAGACCCCTTGAATTGCATTTTGTTCAGCTTTCTCGGGGAATCTTCTCTTTAAATTTGCTTTTGGATTTATTCGCTTAGGGAGAAAAAAAAAACCCTCACATCGCCATGAAGGGGAGGGGGATAAGTAAATGGACTGCTCATCCTTTTTATTTTCCCCTTTCTGCATTCTCAAATGAGATTTACGGATTCGCTTTCAGCTCCCGCCCAGGCATGTTTCTCTTAAAAATAAAATCAAGCAAAATGAACCCGCCAAGGAGTTGGTAGCAAAGAGAATTCCTCAAACTCCCCTGGCTTATTACTGCCCAAGTAGAGCCATGAGGGGAGGAAAGTGGTTATTAAGGGAGATGTGTTTTCCAGGCTCTGAGTCCTCAGCCTTTCAGCAACATTCCCACACTGAGGATTGAATGTTCAAAAAGGAACAGGAGACTGAGAAAAGGAGGTCAGCCGCTTGATCAAGGCAGGGATGCATTAGACGGACTAGAGAGATCAGCAGGCTGATGGAGCTGATATGGTGCTAAGGAATGTTCATGAACATTCCAACTCCTGACGGGAAACTGTCAAGAACAGATCGCAGCCAAGCAGCACAGATGGACAAGTGGCACCTGCAGCAGACGCATGAGAACATGAGCCGCATCAGAGCTCAGACACTGTGATAGTTTAGAGATCAGAAAGCACTCTGCACAAGCTCACACACGTTATTTATTAATGACATTGTCCCATTAGTGAATACGGCTCTTTAGGCAGAATGCAAGGGCAGGTCTGTGCCCTGAAGGGCTTGCACAAGGGAGATGCAGCAGGGGAAGGAGCGTGAAACAGATGCAACCGTTTCAGTAGCACACAGCCCTAAAAACTTGTTCAGAGCCTGCATCTTGGCTCCAACTCAGGCCTGGCTTAGCTGGTCTTCCAAAATAGCCACCTCTCTCCACCATCATCTCCACTTGTAAGAGCAATTCCCATTGTTTCCCATCTCCACTTGTAAGAGCAATTCCACTTCGAAACCAGTTGCCCCTTTATCTCTCTTTAAAACTCATCCTGTATTTTCTGTTCTGCTTAAGTGGTAGCCAGCAACCTGCAGGGTGAGAGATGCACTCCGTACATGCTCAGATCCAATCCCATATATTCCAGGGCATGTTTACCCTGAAAATATTGAAACAAAGATTAAAGGAGCTCTACAGAGAAAAGGAAAAGGCAGGGAGGGGGTGCAGACAGACATTAATAAATTACTAAAAACAGAAAGAAAGATCCAAAAGGAAGTGGAAAACTGGAAAATGAGGAGAGAATAAAGGGGGAATAGAAAGACAGAGAGGAAAACAAAGAACAGATGGGGGGAGAGAGAGAGACTGAAGGAGACCATGAACAGGAAATAGAAAAAAACAAAAACGCTCATCCCAGGTTTATTCTAATTCCCAGATCCAATTAATTAAGGCAAGCAAATCACTTGTTTTAGGGTCTGGTTAGGTGCTGTAATGTTTTGTGCTTTTTGTTCTTGTAGTATCTGATAACTGGTCACTTCCACAGAGATGAATGCACTCTGTGCATGCTCAGAAACTATCCCACATATTTCATGGTGGTGGTTGTTTTTAAACACACCTTCACGGGCTGAGCTCTGGTAAACCTTTCATGCAAGACAAACTCATCCAGCTCCCTGGATATGCCCCTGTTTATCTTTATACAAAGCCAAGTCCATCAGCTGGAACCAGAAAGCCCAGCATGGAGGAGTAGAATCCCCTCTCCATCTTCTTGACTTCCTCCCTTGTTAACTTCCCAAGAAGAAGACAAATGGCAGAAATAAAGGCCGGTAATTGGTCAATGCTGTCCTTCCACTTGCCCAGGTCCAGAGGCTTAATGATGATGAATAGATTAAGCAAAGATACACTATGTGGCACCAACACAGCTGTCCTGTCCTGGGCAGGACGATCATAACGGAACGCTCTTCCTGACTGTAATATCGCCCTGACTGTACTGAGAGGTGGGGTTCTCAGCGCAGTAAGAAGCAGGGCGACTGCATGAGAGCTAGCAACATGCACAACCCACTCTCAGATAGATAAATACAGTATATGCGAACCCTGGCGAGCTGCTGCCGATTTGTGCTGATGATCCCAAGCAAGATGAATTTAAGAAGCGCCTGAATTTTGCAGGCACCAGTTACCGAATTCAATTCTGAAACGTCTCACATGTCTCAAAATGAAGACATGAAGCACATGTTTCAAAATTCATTTTTTGAATGTAATTCACCAGAGTGGGATGCAAGGCAGACTGAACTGGGGGAGTAATAAAGGACTGGGGGACGTCAGTTCATCAGCGGCTGTCCTCTCCCAAGAATGTGGCTAGCGAAGTTGCTTGGGGAGACTCAGAAGACCACGCAGCCCTCCCCTGAGCCTGTATGGAAATTCTGCATGGATCCGAGCCGGGCCTCATTTTCCAGGCCACTTCTCTCCATCCTTCCCTGCAAGTCTCCAGGCCCAATCCACCCGTAAGGCCCTCCACCTGCATCCGTTATCAATATCTAATTAAAACTAAAAAAGAGAAATGAAAGCGACATGATTATGAGGCTATGCCCAGCATCGATCCATCTCCAAGTGTGGGGAGGGGAGGGGTGAGGAAGCTGCCATCCATTCAGGGCCTTTGCATTTGGGGTGGCTTCCCATCCAAACTGGGAAAAGTGGGTTATCAGGACTGGGGGAGGGCATCTAATCTGGACAAAATATCTTACCCAAGAACCTCCTAACAATTGGCTGTCCTCTCACCTGTCACCCGGAGAGCCACCAGAAGTTTATAGTTTCACAAACACCAGAGGGCTATTCCTTCTGGGGAGGTCTCATGCTCCCCATCTCCCTGAACTGCAGTGTCACATCCCGCCAACAAGAACACAATCCAGAAGGGACATCTTTTGAGGAGACAGAAACACTAGAGCTTTTTAGCTCCAGAGATTCTCCCCCATCCCCAATCACCTCTATGGAAGACAGTCTTTGGGAAGGAGCCACAGCCCAACTGTAGTGTCCCTGCATGGCATGTACCTGCTCCTGGTAGCATCTCCAGGAAAGACCCCCCCCCTTCTGTCTGAGGCCTTGTGAACCAGTTCAGTGCAGGTCATCTTTATGTGACCCCAGCCAAGGCCGCAGTAGCTGCAGAACCCAGGCGAGGTCTGAGCATTGGTGCTGCAACAGGACATCAGCCCTGGGAGGCGACCCACTGGTGAATCTGCCGGGGAATCAAAGCACAAGCAACAGCCTTTCACAGATTCCCAAGAGCACAAACGGGGCGAGCCTAAGCTCCAGTGCACAGTTGACAGTGCGAGTTGTCTGCCTCCAAGACCTGCTCCAGAGAAGAAATCATGAACCAGGAGCCACTGGGTGAGAGCCTCGTGCAACTCTAGCAAGGACTGGCTCCAACATGCAGTGCTGGGATGGCTCTGGGGCAACTTCTCTTTGGACCAAACTCTTTGCTTGACACTCCTGTCTTCGCTGCCTGGCTGGGCAGCTCTGGCTCTGCCTCAGTTACCTTCCTCTTTTTGCCCAAGCTCCTTGCAGCACCAGTTCACTGCAGCCTTTTCTTCACAAGGAAGGCTCTCCAGCCCCTTGGTTAACCTGGTTTGTCCTCTCATACTTCCCCTTCCAATGTGGCCACCAGTTGGCTGGCCCAGCTGCCCTCCCTTGTCCGAACCAATGCCCAGATCATGCTTAAATTCTTGTTTTTAAAAACCAACCCTGCAAGCGTAGCAACGAGGCCTGGTGTCATCTGTGCCTTTAAAAGCAAATCTCCTCCTGCCTTTTTCTCTCCCCTGCCGTGTCTGCTCCCCACCATTTCATTCACGAAGGTCTGCATTGATTTTGCCATTAAAAAACGTTATGAATTTGGCTCATGGAAAAAATAACATTGATCCCCTCTTTTTGCCTCTTAATTTGTCTCAGAACTGCAAGTCCCTTAATGGATTTCCACAAGATTTACAAGTTGGAGAGGGGGCGCAGAGGGAATGCAGAAGGCCTGTGGCCCCCTGGCTTCACCCCAAAGGGAAGGTCAGCTGGCCAACCAGTGATCCTCAAGATTGCCTCCATTTCAACCCTTTCAGGATACCCAACGGTATCCACGTGCCCGGCATATGTCAACGGAGACCTCCCAAGGACATTAACTAAAGCAAATCATTTTGACTGCCTCCTAACTGTTCAGTCCCATCATGAAGCTGCCTTCTGCCAACTCAGACCACTGGCTCAGCAAGTCCCAAACGTTCTGTTTCCATTAAGGTTGGCACTTGAAATCTCTGGGCCCCCTTCTTTGGCTCCTGGGCCCCCTTTCTAACCCTGGGCCCGGGTACAAATTACCCCCTTTACCTCCCTCTTCTAGGCCCTGGTCTTCATGAACTTCACAAGACAGACAGTCAGACAGAAAGACAAAGCTGCAGGCCAGGAGACATATCTAGAGCGCAGGGAGGCAAGGACACTGAAGGACGAGTTTCTTCAGGGACATCACATAACACACAGACAGACAGGCAGACAGGCAGAACTGCAGGCCAGGAAACACGTCTAGAACAGCAGAGAGGCAATGGAGCATGAGACTGTAAGCCAGAAGAATGCCCTGCTCAGAGTCCTCACTTCCCAGCAAGTAGGGGGAGCTGGGGGGGCAGTGGGGGCCAGGGAGTACGAGAGCCTTCACTGGAGCAAGGTGCCTGATCAGAGTGGCCCTCCACAGCCCTGCCTGCTGCTCTGTCCAACTGCCTGGCTATTTGGGTTTGGCTGCCCCCTCCCTGGGCCTGCAAAGTGAAGGCAGGACAAGAGGCAAACCGCTGGTCCACCCAGCCCCTCACTGTATACTCTGGTTCCCGTGATCATGGCAGCAGGATACTGTGGACCTGAGAGTTAGCCGGGGGGGGGGGGGCTGAAATCACACACTCTGGGTTTTACTTGCAGGAGAGTTAAGTGGGACGAGACAGAGAGAGGCTGGGAGCACCCCAGGAGCAAACTTGGTCCTGCAAGATGGATCGTTCCTGTGATTCAATGCACTTTGGTCACCTCCTCCCAATTCACAAATGGGAGGAACCAGCACTTGAAGGGCCAGTGTTGCAGTGTGGCTGCAAGGCAGGACTTTCCTCAGTGCAGATCTTGTTCTTGCTTCGGCCAGTAACTCACTGGCTTGCAACCCTGAGTGCATCTACTCAGAAGCAGCCCCCCCCCCCAATGAGGTCAGTGTTGTGACTTGAAGCCAGCCCCTTCCTCTTCGCCCAAGCTACAACAGGAAGACTTCTTGGGGAGGGCCAAGATGCACCAGTGAAGAGCAGGCTCTGCACCCAGAAGCTGCATCTCCAGGCAAGGGAGGAAGAGACCCTGGCCAAGGCCCTGCAAAGCTGAGGCTGTCAGGCACACAGAAGGGCCAGGGGTCAAAGGGAGGAGAACAGGCCCCTTTTCTGCAACCCTGGGGAGCTGCTGCCAGTCACGATCCTCAGCCAGACCAAACGAGGGCTCAACTCAGCGAAAAGCAGCTGCCTGTAGAAGGAAGAGAGCAGGTCCCTGCCCCAAGGAACTCTCAAACCAAAACTGACACAAGGAGAGCATGGAGTAAGGAGAGGGTGAGCAGAAGCAGGAACAACAGGAGAATATACCATGATTCCAAGCACCCCTACTCAGGAGTAGCTGCAATGCCAGCAACCAGCGGAGAGGGCGCTGGGCTGGCTGGGGAGCCACATTCCTCGCCTTGCTTGCTGTGATGATTCAATAATGCGCACAGCCCCTCCGATCAATGCTCCGTCATGTACTGTAATGGGCTCAACAGTAGCTTGTTTTGGAATCATCCGTTAAAAACGTATTACACCTCTGCTGGGGAAGGCGCTCGCTGATGAGTTATTAATGGACCAGGCCATGTTTATCGCTGCATTTTTAAAATGTATATATTGATAATGACGCTCAGCACAGAACGTGGCTGCGCTCCGGGTGGCAGCTGCGCAGAGGAGTGCCTGCGCCTGCTCAGGGCAACGTGGCAGCAAGTTGTGGTTCCGGGATGCTGCTGCTTTGGGGGAGAAGCCCCCATTCACCAGGCAGGGGGGTGTGAGGTCATGCAGTTCAGGACGATCCCACAGTGATCCCTTAACCCACATGCTGTTTATAGTTTTAAAAGTTTTTGCTGGCTCTTGGTGGAAGCTGCTTCTGCTGTCAGTGGCTCATGGGAACTGCAACTGGGAAAGGAACTTCAGAGGGGCCAAGTGTACTCATTCCAGACACTGAGGGGTAAACACAAGCATCCTTTGGAATGTGTTGTTATGCCTCAAAGAGTCAGGACCGTGTCATGGCTTGACCTCTGTGTCCCATTTCTTCCCCATTTGCTTTTCCAGGGAACCCAGTGTCATGAATATGTACAGTTTAGGCTTAGTAGCATTGCAAAGCCTGAACCACAGTAAACCAGTAACACAGAAGGGGCTTGCAAGGGGCTTGCAGTCCTAGCTGCCAGGATTTACAATTCAGTGGAAGGTGATAATGTAGCACCTAGGCAGCCAGAAAGACGCCCATCAAGGATGGAATGCAGCTGTAGATCTCCAGGGGGGAGGGAAGAGCTGAGAGGTGGAGCTTCCAGCCCCACTTCTGGAGGACAGGTCTTTTGTTCCTTGTCTCTCGGTGAGAGAGGTGGTGGGTGCACATCCTGCCCCGCCAGGACCATGTGGCCATAGGTAACTGGCCTGAAGATCTACAAAAGAAGCTACCCAGGTGAGGGTTAGAGAATAATAGAGTTAGCCAGTTAGCTTTGTTGTTTTATGCTGATATGTTTCCTAGAAGTTTTATGCCTCTAGCATTTGCTGCCTTTTGTAACCTTTTGTAACCCTATGTATTTAATAACGTAGAAAATCTTTTTACCATGTTGGTTCATTGTCTGTTGGGGACAAAGGTTCCGAATCCTGCCTAGCCGTTCAGCAAGCTACCAAAAATCCTCATTGTGGACTAGAAACTTGAGGACTAAGACTTTAAGTAAAGAAAGCGCTCAGTGCCTACAAGGGATATAGTTAAGCCTAGAGGGTCTCGGGTTCCCTGGACTGAGGCACTGGCTCTTACAGGGTGGTGGCAGTACTACCGAACAGGGATCTTTGAGGGCTCTAGGGTTCAGAACCAACAACTCTGAGCACCCCAAAACCCTGGGAGTGAGACCAAGTGTACGACACCCAGTCCCTCCCCAGTTGCTCCAGGTTTCGATCCTCTCAAGGGGAAGACCACCCTCCTGCTTTCCCCCTCCTTTTATCCGTGCTTAGGGTCACTTGTTGCCTTTCATATTCATGTTCACCCATTTCTTCCTCTTTCTCTTGTCCGCCCCCCCCCCCGCAAGTCCAACCCACACTGGGGAACAAAACTGATATGGAGAAGACGCGGTGATTACAGGCACAGCACCTCTGCCAGGCCAAATTCCAACATCTCCAGCATCAGCTTTTGGATTGCTGCAGGAAGTTCAGCTGGGAGGACTCCCTCACTGACTGCAGGCGCTTGATCAGCGAGGGATGGAGGCCACGAAGCAAGAGTAGGTTCAGCTAAGTCACCCCCACCCTGTGACCGGAACCCGGTACATACTGCACACAAGGGGAAGCACAGAGCGCAAGCCGGTTGCTGGCTACTAATCAAGATGACGTTGTACCATGATGGGAGAGGGGTGCACCTTCACGTGGGCTTCCCAGTGCAGCGTCTGGTTGGCTACTGTGGGGTGCAGGGCTTGACAGGCCTTGGTCTGATGCAGCAGGCCCCTCCTCTATTCTTCTGGCCTTTAGGCATGTACAGAGTGTGTTTTCCTCAATTCACCCCCAGAAGCCTGCAGTCACTGGTATGAGTGGTTTGCTTCTTGGGCAGGCTGAAGTCCCAGCACCTACTGAATGAAATCCTCAGGTGGGCAGGGACTTGCTTGAGGGTTCAGCTCTTTTGGCAAGGTTCATTATCGGTTTATCCCCTCCCCCTTCTCAGGACTACACATGCCTCTCTCCACTCCAGCACCATTACAAGGGGCGAGGCCGAGAAAGTTTATCAACAGCTGCTAGTCATGATGGCTAAATGGTTCAGAGGCAGGATTACGTGGAATATCAGTTCCTGGGGGACTATGGCAGGGGAGAGTTGCAGCCTCTATGTCCTTCTGTGACCGCTTTGCAGGTGCCCTGGGGCATAGCATTTTCCCAAGGCACCAGAGAACAAGGTGGACTTCAGGTCCCCTGAGAAAATTACTCTTCCTGGGGCTCCTGTAACCTGTAATGCCACTACAGCAGCATCCCGGAGATGGGGGGACTTCCCAGTCTTTTGTCATTGCCACAGCATCTACAGACCCAGGAGGGAGAGGGAGATTTCATCCACCATCCCCAGAATTGAAGAAACTGCTGGAGCGCCTTCCGTTGCCTCCACCACCAGGTAAGGAGTTTGAAAACTCAGAAAAAGTAGTGCAAGAATTCAGAACTCTGGAGTAAAACCTTTTCCATGCATCCACTGACGTGACTCTTCATTGCTGGCCCCACTCCAAGTCGGGCCCAGGTGGATTTGCTCATTGCTAAGCTTTGTTGCCAAGCATTGCCTTAAATTCCTAGCAAGTAACTTTCAAGTCTTTTATCCCAGCAAAATCCCTTCGCTTTCCTCCTGCATCTGCCAAAATCCAGACTGCAAAGCGGAGCCTCTGCCCCTGCTGCTTCCAGAGGCTGGGTCAAGGCTCCAGGCCCTCAGGAAAGCATCCACAGTCATTACCACACGCGGATGTTTCTTTGCGTCCCTGGCCTCTCATTAGCGGCCCAATCGAGAGGGTCAGAACTGTAGCGCAGTTGTGCCTGCGTCAGCAGCAGACGTTGGCAGATTTGCACATGCTAAACAAATCCCACAATTCAGGGGCCTTTTTTTACTGCAGGTTTCTGACAATGCATCTTCTCCTCTCGCGCAGCACAGAAGCCAGGGGGCAGAGGCTATGCCGGGGCCCATTTATTCCTGATGTCTTGGCCAGCAGGGGCTGGCATGAGGGTAAGTTTAATTCTAAAAAATAAATCACTGCACACAGCTCTATGTTAAAACCAAGTCGCTCATGATTTTCTGCCAAGAGTAAGGGCCCCTTTCCGCCACCTTCCTCTTTCCTTCCAGTGCCTTGTCTATTCCTCCCTATTCTGCCATCTGTCCCTTTGTCTCCCCTTCCACCAGCAGTGAAGAATAACCACTCCCTGGTGAAGGTTTCCGAGCAATTTCGAAAAACGAGCTCCATGAGCAAACGACGCACACTCTCCCTCCTCTTCTGAAAGTTCACCAGTTGAGCCTTCAGTCTGGTGCTCAGGGAGGCCAAGAGCCTTCTCTGGACATTGGTGCTCCAACAAGCTGGCACTCACAGAGAGCCTGACGATTCCTCTCGCTCTGTGGAAGGTGTTCAGCCAAATGTCTGGCATGAGCCACAGCTATGGAGGTGCTAATGAGAACCTGCCTGGTTGGCTTTGGGCCACTGGAACATGGGGGCTGCACTGGCAGCCAAGAGCATCAGCCCCACTGAGCTCACAGTGCATGATGGAAACAGGCCCAGAACATCTCAGCATGGCTGGGAGCTGAGCTTGTGCAACATGCACCTGCCTACTTCAGACTAGCCAATTTCTCCAGCAGGAAGACACTGGTGTGAGCCCAGCGCATGGCACATAACAGAGGGCCCAAGACAGCCAAACTGGGAGGTGGGGGCGGGGAGCTGGGTTATGTCAGAATGCCAGATGCAAGGGAGGGCACCAGAATGCAGGTCTCTTGTTATCGGGTGTGCTCCCTGGGGCATTTGGTGGGCCGCTGTGAGATGCAGGAAGCTGGACTAGATGGGCCCTTGGCCTGCTCCAGTGGGGCTGTTCTTATGTTCTTAAACTACAATTCCCAGGCGGCCTTGCAGGTCTCTTGTTATCTGGTGTGCTCCCTGGGGCATTTGGTGGGCCGCTGTGAGATACAGGAAGCTGGACTAGATGGGCCTGTGGCCTGATCCAGTGGGGCTGTTCCTATGTTCTTATGTCCTAGACTTCCAAAAGGCCAGGGTGAGGCTCCTGGAATTCTACTCCTGGATTACTCTGCTCTCACGTTCGCTTCTCCAGCTTCACAAGGCGCGTTTCTAACATTAATTCCACCCAGCTTTTGCCTCAGCTGCCTGCTCCACCTTCTCCTGGCTTTGCATCCAATAGCTGTTTCTCCAGGCTTTTGCTTCTTCCTCCATCATCCAGAAGTGTCACCCACCATTTCCTCTTTGCTGCCTCTTTAGCCTGGAGCTGCCTCCCGGAGTCCCTGCGTGACACCCCCTCTCCTTCAAATCCCTCCTTAAAACCCACCTTACCCAGGAAGTCTTTGGTGCTACCAATGAGTCCATTGGTAGTTTAAGTACAAAGTTTAAGTACATGGACCTGCAATTCTCGCATCTGTTCTCCCCTCCCTCCCCGTGCCTCTGTTTTAATTGCTACTAGCTACATAAGTGTTGTAGGAATATTTTCTCTGCCAAAATATTTTTTTGGCGCTTCTGAGCTTCCAAAGCTTGTTCTGATGCAGTCCTTCCAACAACTTTGCAAGGCAAGGAAGTATTATTGTGCCCATATTGCAGGTGGGGAAGAGTGAGGCTGAGAGGTAGTGGCTAGCTTAAGATTCCCCCCCCCCCATGAAATCAGAGCAGAGGGGAGAGCAGGAAAGCAGAAAGCAGGAAAATCCTGACTTCCAGTTCAGCCCCAGCACCAGACTTTGCAAGCTCGCCACCTCTCTCTACCTGTCCTCCTCAGCATGCTACAAATTTCTGTTTTCACTGTGGGTGAGAGGCAAGAGGGCTTTCCCCATCCCTTGGGTTCACTCCCTCCTGACAGGGTCAGCCAGAGCCATGCAGTCATTCAACCAGTGGTTTAATAATAATAATATCCCACACTCCGTAAAACAGGTGGCCTCCTCTTTAGCCGCCTGGCACACACAATGTCCTTTCCCAGTTCCGGCCTGGTCCCTGGCAAAGAGATGTCATTCAGGTCTGCCTTCTCCCTGCCCCACAGCAAGGTTTTTGAGGGCCTTCCTTGGGGTCAAGGAAAGGCATTTTGTGCGAGCCAGGTCTACAGGGTTTGGAAGCACTTGACTGGAAGGCACACAAGTCCCCAAGCATTTTGGGGCTGACCAAGGGGGCACTTGTGCACCTCTCGAGGATAGCACTGGAGTGGCACCAGGATGCAGTTCTCTTGTCATCTTGCGTGCTCCTGGAGGCATCTGGTGAGCCACTGTGAGATACAGAAAGCTGGACTAGATGGGCCTTTGGTGAGATCCGGCAGGGCTCTTCTTATGTTCACTGGGTAGATGAAAAGGCTGACTTGATATACTGTCTATCCATGCACCTATAGTTGAAATATGGCCAGGTACCTGCTAAAAGTTTGGAAAGAAGCTGCGGTGTCCAGGACTATATAGAGTGGATAGAGAGATGCTATTTTCCCTCTCACATAACACCAGAACCAGGGGACATCCACTAAAGTTGAGTGTTGGGAGAGTAAAGACAGAAAAAAGATTTCTTTACCGAGCATGTAATTAGTCTGTGGGACTCCTTGCCACAGGAAGTAGTGATGGCATCTTGCCTAGATGCCTTTAAGAGGGAATTGGACAAATTTCTGGAGGAAAAGTTCATCACGGGTTACAAGTCATGGTAGGTATGTGTAAGGTAGAGGTAGGCTGCCTCTGATTGCCGGGTGCAGGGGAGGGCACCAGGACACAGGTTGTGTCTGTTGTCTGTGTGCTCCCTGGGGCATTTGGTGGGCCACTGTGAGATACAGGAAGCTGGACTAGATGGGCCTTTGGCCTGATCCAGCGGGGCTCTTCTTATGCCTCTTGTGCCACCTCAGTCAGACATCCTTACCCAAAAGAGCCTGCATTCCTACCAAGATGTGGGGGGGGAGGGGGGAGGCAGATGAGGACTGAAAGTAAATCCAAAGAAATCTAGGTCAGGTATTTTAAGCGCCTGCATTCATTCAAGCCACATCCCAAAATGTGTGTTAAAAGCCCTGTGCATTAAAAGGCAGGCAGGATGCAGCAGCGACATGTCGAAAGACAGACGGGCACACTGAGAAACAGCAGCGTGGAATGACGCACTGGATGTTCTTTCCCTTGGGCTGGAAGTCCCAACCAGGAGTGAGGCCCAAAGCGACAGGCAGGTTTCCATGTCCTCTGCTGTCTTCTCAGGCATGCAGTTTTGCACAGGGAAGGTCCTGTATTCCATCCATCATGGTGACATCTCCAGCTGGGACAGAGAGAAATCCCTGCCCAGAGCCCTGGAGAGTTGCTGCCAGTTAGGGTTGGTGATGCTGAACCCAATGGACACAGGGCAGACACTGGAGGCAGCATCTTATGAAGGCCCTAGTAGGTCAGGTTTTCATTGGTGAGATACGGCAGATCCATTTGTAAGGAGAGCAACACACAAAGCAACAACACACAGAGGACTCAGCGGGTTAAATGCACAGCCCCACAGCAACAGAGGAATCCCCATGTGCTGGTTCCTCTCTGGGGTCCCCAGACACCAGGGACAGAATCCTGCAATTCCCCTGTTTGTGCGGTGGCTGCTGCACAGCCAAGTCATCACTTCCTGCTCCAATTGTCAAGCAATTTTGCCCCCACCCCTGCAGCAGCACGCAAGAGGCAGATCCCATCACTCTCCCCCACTCCAGAGCCTTCTCTCTTTGCAGGTCTCTTTCTTCCATGGAAAGGAAAATGAGGGTGAATCAAAAAGCCCATTTTTTTTAAAGGAGGAAAGAGTTGAATACTGCCTGATGCCAATTCTCCTCGTCTGTGCAAGCTTTGAACCCTTGACTTTCAGAACCACCCTTCCCTAAAGCTTCCCGCGACAGCTGGTGGCCTCTTTTTAGCGTGCCGCGCACATTCCCCAGCCAGCCGAAACAGCTGCTCTGCCAACATCTGCACCAGCAGGGTCATCGACGTGTTTGCAGAGCCGCTCGGTGCCATCTCCTCTCCAACAGTCCCCGCCTCCCCAAGCCAATCACACCAATTTTTGGAAATCTAAGTGAAATGCATTCAAAAACGCAGCTTCTCTTTAATCCAGAACTGTACCTCTCCCCCTTGATCCTTGTATTGGGTGGACCCCCCCCCCCCACCCAATTTCTCATCCTTGTGGGACTCCTTTCTACCAACAGCTGAAGAGGCTGTCAATTTACCACTTCCTGCTGCAGGTCTTGGCCACAGGACATCATGCCCTTCCAATGCAGACCACGCCCCTCCTGCATATAGAAAACTAATACAGCAGGGGTAAAGCTAGGCCAAGATTCATTGTTTATCTATTATATTATGTTTCACTCTTCTTTCAAAGTGGCTCAGGGCAGTATAAATGATCTTTCCCATTTGATACTCACCAGCAAACTTGAGAGACAGATCAGGTTGAGAGCAAGCAACTGGCCCAAGCAGATCATCCAGGTGGCATGACTAAGTGGGGAATTGAGCCCAAGACTCCTCGGGGCACTTCAGCACTAACCACTAATATTCATCCACAGCATGTGTGTGTGTCACTTTCTGTTGATGTAGCCCTTACAACAACTCTGTAAACCATTAACTGTAGAACAGGTTAGGACATTCAAATACCTGGGCATTCTTTTTTCGCATAATTTAGCATGGACGTGCCATCGTTATATGGCTCGCTCCCTTGCCAAAGCCTCTTCGCAAGCCATTGTTAAATTTTTTCATAGCAAAGGTGGCTCGTATATTCCAGCGGCACTGAAGGTCTTTAATGCGAAATGCTCCCCCCAACTTCTATACGGGGTGCCACTCTGGATCCAATCGTTTAATAGCTCACTGGAGCAGATTCAGTCAGTCTTTTTAAGAAGCATACTAGGTTTGCCCCGGTGTGTTTCTTATGAGGTGCTCTGTATAGAATCAGGTCAAATCCAACTTGAAACTCTGGCGTGGATTAGAGCGACTAAATATTGGCTTAAAATTCTCTACAACACTGATTCCAACACTCTTCTATTCCATCTTCTTGATGACCCTTACTTTACAGATAAATTTTGGAGTACAAAAATAAAACAACTGGGAGTCGAGCCTGATTTACTTGGCCAGTTGTCACAAGACGAGGCATTTAGGCTCATCAAAGAGAGACTCCTAGATATTCATACTTCCAATATTTTATCTACTGCCAACAAAGTCTGCTCACCATTACACTTTCATTTACCGGTCAGAGTAGGGGAAATTCCCAACTATTTATACACCTTGGAATGTCCAAAAACTAGAAGGGCCTTTTCTATGGCCCGTAGTAATTCCATTCCATCTGCTGTCCTCTGGGGCAGATTCAATGGTACTCCTCCACATGAGAGAATTTGTCCATGTTCTCAGCGTGCTGTAGAAACTTTAGTCCATCTTCTTTTCCATTGTCCGCTTCATTATGAGGCCAGGAGGAAATGTCCAGCTCTCCAACCCTATCTCAATTTTTTCTTGGAGGATTCTGCTATATTGCAAGACTTATTAGCTTCCACTGACCCTAACACCATTTCCCAGATAGCCACATTTATCTCGCAAATTGTGGCGTCTGATCTGAAGCGTGCCCCCATTTCTTTGAAGTCTCTGAATTTCGGGAGTTAATTGCAAGTTGGTGTGTTATGTTATAAGCAAACATTTTTTTTATTAGTTAGGGTTAGGGTTAGAAAGTGTTAATGATTTTTTTTAACTGTATGCCAATAAAGGTACTGAAACTGAAACTCTGTAAACCAAGAGATAGTGTGGTGTAGTGGTTAGAGCACTGAACCTGCACTGAGAAGGCCTGGAATTCAAAACCCTGCTCACCTGTGGAGTGTCCTGAGTGACCCTGGACCAATCATTCTCTCAACCTGACCTTCTTCACAAAATTGAAGGGGGCCACGAACACTGCCCTGAACTTTCTGGAGGAACGGATAGCAATGTGCAAAATAAGTTAAGCCAGGGTTATTATCCCCATACTACAGCCAGAGAAGACTAAGGCTGCACAGTGAGTTCACAGCAGGGATGAGATCCAAACCCCAAGACCTGATTCATAATGCTGCATAAACCACACTGAGTTTGTTTCACCCCAACATGGGCGTTGGCTTTCCATGGGCAGGAATTTTGCTTTTGTAGGGAAGAACATCCCAGCATGACAGCCTCCACTGTCTGAAAAGCTTCAGCCTTTCTCTGATTTTTGAAATCAGATATTTTAAGACTTCCTTGTGCAGATTACGTACCTAAGCGAGTTTTAAATGCAAATATCAGAGAGAAGAGGGGGAGGGAATCAGATCTAGATATGCATCAAGAGCTTTAGAACACTGCAGTTTAAAGGCACTGCAGTTTAAAGCTTCTCTCGGCCATATCTCTTCTGCCCTCGCTGCACAGCTCCACCCAAGGGCCAAGACGGCAGCAGTGATCTGAAGCCCAGTTCCATCAGGGAGCTCCAGCCCCTGCGGTTCTGCACCAGGAGTGCGGGGGGGGGGGGATTCTCAGGCTAGTTCTGTGATTTGGCTATGAAGGGGTTTGCATGTATTTTGACATAATCTGAAGTTCTCTTTCTCCCTGGGCAACCAATGTTTATAGACAGCATCATTGAAAAAGGATTCTGGACTCAGTGGGCCCTTGGTGTGAACTGGGGGGGGGGCCTGGTCAAGAAGGACACTCCCTCTAGCATCTGATCTGCACATTATAAGCCTCTCCTCATAAAGTAGTCTGTGCATTATAAGGAGAGAATCTGCAGGGTTGGGGGAGAGTCCCAGCTAGCCTACAGGAGGTCCCAGGTTCAGATCTGGCACCACCTCTGCTTAGAAGATCTCAGGCAACTGGCAGTGAGGTTGCTTCTGCCTGCCTGAAACCTGGGCCGGAACTGCAGCCAGTCAGCACAGGCAATGCTGGGCTACCACCTACCAGGCTCTTGCTCCCCCAAAGGCCATGGCTGGTTGAAGGATGCAGTCCCTGTTCCTGCCTGGGCCAACAGCAAAGCCAACCTCACAAGGAGGCAAACAACACCAAGCTCAGCCCCGAAGGAAACTCAGAGAACGTCTCCTCTTCCCTCCCTCTCAATCAGCCACCACAGATCAATGCTGCCAAGTCGTCCTGGGGTAAATATACTCATTGTCCAACACCTTGTCAAAAGCCAGCGGGGATCTTACTCTATAACTTGCGTTGACATATTGATCCCAGCCGCAGTTGGCTGGATGCTGTCTGGGAGGAGAAGAAAGAATCCTTTCTATGTCCTCTTTCAGGAGGATGGGGAGGGGGTTTTCAGAGCTTCCTGCAGGCTGGTAGCACAAAGGCTGGACCGGCAGGTGGCTGCCCAAGAGGTGGGGAGAGTTTGGAGTCAGCTTTGCAAAGGGAATGGGGGTGGAAAATCACCTTCAGCCTGGCCCTCTGGAGCCAGAATCTGGGGCTGGCGCAGGAATATCACTCCCGCCCTCACAGGGGACCAGGGGAGACAGTCAGCCAGGGCTCAAGGCCCATTCTCCACTCAAGGTTGAACCACAAAGCAGTCATGTACACCAGGCCAAATGGAAGGCTCCTGTCCATTTTGCCACCCCATTCGCTAGCGGCAGAGAAATTTGTGGAGGCATTTTTGCGACTGGGAGGAGAGGGAGAGAAATTGTGGGGGAAGGGGTGTTATGCTGCCAGCATTCCTCCTTGCCTTGGTGTCAAGGTAAAGGGGGCTTCTGAGGAACAATGGCTGTTTCCTGGCCTCCTGCAGGCATTTGCCTCTTGAATCCAGGCAGGGCCAGCCCCAGAAGGTGTAAAGGAGGCAATGGCTGGAGTAGTTGGAGTGGGGAGGATGGCATGAAGGCCGCGACTGGGAGCCCAGGCCAACGGCTCAGAGGCAGAGGGAAACGCAAAGGAGGTCGGATATTGGAGCTTCAGCACCATGGACAGTCCCAAGGAGCAGACACTTCGGGCGCACTCCAAACCTGCGCTGAAGCAGGCAAGTCAGGAGGCTTGCGCTGAATCCAATGCAGTTTCGTTGTCTGCAGCGGCTCAGCCAGAGGCAAGGGGAAGCTCTTCCCCCTTACCCCTGGGTAAGGGCTGCAGGCCCCAATGGGTCTCCTCAGACCTGCGCCACCTCTGGAGGTGGCGCAAGTCCGAGGAGAGTGGAGTGGCTTGAAGCCTCTCCTTCCCAGGGATGAGGGTTGGGATCCAGCATAACCACCGAGTCCCAGCCCCGCCCCCGGCTCCCTGCATGCCCACCCCCGGGGCCACCCATCATCCGCCCTCCCTCCACCCAGAAACACCCCCCTCCCACCTCCTCCACACACACACCCATGCCTACCTTCACTGCTTGTGTTGGTGTGGGTGCGCTGGCACAAGCGGCAGCAAGGAAGCCGCCGCAGAGGCTTCCACTGGCCTCTGTGCATTGGCGCATCTAGATGCACCGATGTAGCTGCATCCCAAGGCGGCACAAATGTACTTTACGGCACACTTGCAACCCTCCTGGGGCAGCTATGCCGGCATAAGTGGCGGTCAGGATTGCGCCCTTGTTCTGGTAAGTGCTGGGTGGGGACTGAGCCATCAACACTCTTGGGCCTGACTTTCCCTGGTGTACCACCAAGGCCCTGATCCAGTGCCTCTGTCACCAGTGCTTCTGGACCTCTGACCCAGTTGGTCCCCTCCCACCACAGCAATGTCCCAAGAGTTCCTGGCTCACAACATTGCCCCACTTTTGGTCTCAGAAAGCCCCCCTTCTCACTTTGCCATCTGCCTGAGAGCCTTGGCTTCATTCCTTCAATGGACACCCCTGCACTGCTCCACAGTCTCCTTGTATGGAATGGAAGCCCAGTTGGCACTCCCTTCCTCTGCTGTTGCTGCTCTGGTAGACAATTGCAAGTTTTTTTTTGGGGGGGGGGGAGAAAAGAGCTGGTGGTGACCAGAGAGAGGGATGAGACGCCCTCCCCCACTTAGGTTCATCCCAAGGCTGGGCAGTGGAGTGATAACGCTCCGCACAGCATTCCCCAAGTGGGTTCTTGGTGCCTCTGCAGCATCCAGAGGTGAGCAACCATCACCCCAACCTTGGTGGCAGATCACGACTCCCTCCTGCCACCACTTCTGTTTCCCCTCAGGAAAAACAGCTGCACTTCTTCAAGGGCTGCTCCTCTTACATTTGGCAGGGGAAGAGCAACTGCCCCTCTTCACCCCAGTCAGTGTCTTTTGTGGTGGTCGTTTGCTGGTGTTTATTTCCCCAGCATCTTCTTAGACTGTTCGTCCTTTTGGGACTTGGAACCATGTGGTTAGTTTATCTTCGCAGTAAACCACTTTGTGAACGTTTTTTGTTGAAAAGCAGTATATTCAATGTTCTTATTAATAAAATCAATAAGTACTGTAAAGTTCTAGCAGGGAACGAACTGTCACTCAAAAAGCAGACAGAGACGGCTCAAGTTCTGTTTATCATGTATACAAGCACTTTTGGTAAACAGGGTGTTTTAGCAAGCTTTGCAAGCTGGAAGAAGCTCCTTGCCCCAGGAAGATTATAGTCTGACTTTCTGATAGTCAAGGCCACCTGATACATTAAGAATCTTCCATTGTTTTCCTCCCGCCCTGCCCCCAAATTTTGTACGCAAAACCAGAGGTGCTCAGTTCTCCACAATTCTCATTTCTTGCCTATCATTCCCCTCCTCTACACTACCTGCTGATGTCCACCAATGACATGTGGGGAGGGACAACATCACACAATAGTATTGTCTCTTCAGCTGAGTCTTGGGTCCAGCAGCAACAGAGAAAGAAGCAAAGGGCATCTGAACACAGGGGACTCAGTGCAAGAAACTGCAGCCTTGGAATGCCCAGAAGGCAGTAGTCATGGGAGGGGGTCTCCTTTGGTTGCTTCGCTGCATCTCAACGTTGTTCTAGAACAGAAAGCCAAACACAAAGCGCCACTCATGTCAAGCAAGGCCCAACAAGGAAACAGCCACCATTTCCCCACAAAGAAAACCAACTTGCATGAAAGTCCTCTCGTGTGGCAATGCTTCCCAGGACATAATTCCTTTTCTGCCACCCACCAGAGGGTGGGTGGTGACAGCCCCTTTCTCTGCAGCAGAGGGCAAGAACATCATCCACCCTTGGCCAGCAAGCCAACCACATCCCAACTGCTGTCAAAAGTGTTCTTCACCTGAGAAAAAGCACCTGTGCCTGGCCGCAGCTTCACCACAATCCCTGCTGGAAAGACACGGCCAGGGATCCATAAGGTTCCATTTCCTTCGTGGAAAACAGGTTTCCACCTCCAAGCTGTGACAAGGCCAAGAAAGGCCTGAGAGGCCACATTTGACACCATAAGAACAGCCCCACTGGATCAGGCCATAGGCCCATCTAGTCCAGCTTCCTGTACCTCACAGCGGCCCAACAAATGCCCCAGGGAGCACACCAGATAACAAGAGACCTGCAAGGCCTCCTGGGAATTGTAGTTAAGAACATAAGAACAGCCCCACTGGATCAGCCCACAGGCCCATCTAGTCCAGCTTCCTGTATCTCACAGCGGCCCACCAAATGCCCCAGGGAGCACACCAGATAACAAGAGACCTGCAAGGCCTCCTGGGAATTGTAGTTAAGAACATAAGAACAGCCCCACTGGATCAGCCCACAGGCCCATCTAGTCCAGCTTCCTGTATCTCACAGCGGCCCACCAAATGCCCCAGGGAGCACACCTGATAACAAGAGACCTCATCCTGGTGCCTTCCCTTGCATCTGGCCTTCTGACATAGCCCACCAAAATGGTGGCGTTCTGATCAGCCACCAAACCTTTCTACAAGCCCTTTGAACAGGGCTGTACCAGTTTCATGGGCAATATGTAGCCATACAGGGGACTGTCTGTGCACGGTGGCCAGGCTCTGTCCCAGGCCATTTCACTGTCACTCTAACTGCATGATTTTGCTGAGGGGACAGAACAAGGTGGTCTCTCCTGGGGTGGGACACTCCTACCAGGCCCAGAAGCCAGGTGAACCCGAAGGTCCCAGGAGCCAGCCCTGAGAAACACACTGGTTTTTCTATTCATTCCAGTGCTCTTCCCACCGCTAACCATGACACCCTGATATTTGGCCAGCTCCAAGTGGATAATTCCAGAGGGAAGCTGGTGGCAAAATCGCCTCCTTTCGTCCATGCCTGTTCTCCGATTCTTCCACCTTGAGCTTGACAAACTGCGCAGACGCACAGCCTCCGATGCCAGAGCGCATGCACATTGCGTGATCGACAGGCGAGCAACACTTTTGAACACCGCTGCCTTTCAAATCACCGTTCCCCGTTTCTGCTGACACAAAAAATATAATCACATTATAATTATAAGTTAATTAAAGCTGAGGAGATCAAAGCCACTTTAGACAGATTAATGATACGCTGTACGCCAGACATTTCACTGACTTATGTATTAACGCCATTGTTGGAGGGCTGGGGACTGTCTCTTCCCTTTCGTCACCGCCGCTGCATTTGCCAGGCTGGCCTTTCATTCCCTCTCTTTCTTTCCCTTTCTCTTGATGGATCAAGGATTTCTGAAGCCCCAACAGCTGTGGGGATTTACGTAGAGAGGAGAGGAAACATTCAAAAGGATTATCGGAGCAAAAGGACAGGAGAAATCAACATTTTTAGAAAAGAGAAAAAGTGAATGTGGAAACTGCAGCACACTCCAGGCAGCAGGCTCTCAAAATAGGGGGCCGGAGGCTTGAAATACAAACCTCTGGGTGCCATAACACAGTGTAGCCAGAGGGGGGCGCGGTAAGTACAGCCGGGGCCGCAACGCACCATGAAAGTGATGGCACTGCCATCCTTGCTCCAAAGGCGAGTGGAAGGGACCACTGACATGGTGCGTTGTGGCGCCTGCTCAGGTTACCACACCAGACCCCCTGCTACACTGCTGGTGCCATAACTTTTTGGGGGGAGGAAGTCTAAAGGGTCAAACACAAACTTCCCTTAAGCTGGTTTGAATGCAAACATTTTAAAACTCACATTGTGTCATTGGATCACTGATATGGCACTTTTCTAAGTTACTTTCATCACAATTAATAGTAATGACAATAATAAATGTGCATTGCTTCATTTCATTTAGTAGTCATATCGCTCTTTCCATGTACTTAGTGCTTGACAAGCTATGAAGCGATATGCGCCAGGACTCTGTCCCCAACCCAAGGGGTCTACAATCTCGGTATTGCCGCAAAGGAGAAAGCAGAAGACGGGAAGGGAAACAGAGGCCGGGGGGGAGGGAAGACGGTGCCATTATTTCAGTCACATGCACTCAAGCTGACAAACAGGGAAGAAGGAGGACAATGACATTTCTGTGCAAACTGTGGGTCACAACCTGATTGGAGGAAAATGGGGAACCACCCAGAAGCATTCTGGAGAAAGTGGGCGTCACAGTTTCCCCTAACAATTGAATGAACTTGGGGGAGTCTCGTTTTTGTGTCTCCTTAAATGTCTCCCCTTCTCCTCCTTCGGCCTTTGCAACCAGCCTGAAGACATCAGACTGAATATTAACAGGCAAATTTCTCCATTTACTTCTTGCTGAGCTTGATGCTTCTTTTTGGTTTCAGAGGCGGCACCTGAGCATCCCTGCTGACATCCCAGCTCCTGCTTGGAGCTGCACTCTCCCCCTTGGCTATGCCCCTGAGTACCTGCAAAATGATTTGCACGCTCGGAACGCGCTAGACAAACACCAATTATGCATTTTAAATTATATTATTTTTTCCTTCTTATTATGAACAATGAATACAGTAAAGGGGCCTGAATGCTCCGGTGAACTCTGCATGCTCAGCATATGAAAAGCACAAGGTCCAACTCATAAGCAAGACCAGGTTCTTGGGTGTCTCTCAGTGCTGGCCTACCCACTTCGCATGCAGGAGATTCCAGTTTCAGTCACAGGCCACCACCTTCAAGAAGGACTGGGGGTGCCCTGGAGAGCCACTGCTGGGTTCTGGCCAGCCCAGACCAGAGATACCAAGGCTCTGACCCAGCAGAAAGCAGGTTCCGGTGCCAGCCTGTCGAAAGGCCGACTGCATTTCCGAAGGAGGACTTTCCAGTGCACCTGCAGGCCAGGCGCACTGAGAGAGCTGAACAAATAATACTGATCACTCACTGAAGCAGGGGAGAAAAATGTTTTAAGGTGAGAAATGGAGAGACAATTTTTCCCCCAAGAAGCATGATGTAAAGCGGGGGGAGGGGGTTATGGAAAAGCAAAGGAGGGGGAGAAAGACTGAAGCTGGCTTACAATTTTTAAAGTTCACTCCGTCCCCAGAGCTCTCCTTAAGAGAGAAGAGCCTTTCCGTGGCCTGGGCAGGGAGCCAAAGATCTCTGTTTGTTTGAACGTGATGTAAAATATGATCTACATGGGAGCAGCTAATGCCTCTTCTGCAAAGAGAGGGGAGACGGCTGTGGTTTCTCTTCTCCTTTTCTGCGCACAGATAAAATGTCAACCTCTAAGCCGCACCGCAGGCTTGGCGGACCAGGGAAGCCATTTCGAGTGTGGGATGGTTAACCTTTGCAGGACACATGCCATCATCTTCTTGGAAAGGTCTGGGCTTGGCCTGCTTCCTTGAGAAGTACTGGGGAGAGGCAAGCTCCGACCCCATTGGAGACCCCAAGGTCGTTCACCCCTCTCCAGTCACTTGAATTCCTCCTGCCAGAAAATGATAATATTTAGCATTTGCATCACACTTTTGCATTTATAAAATGATTTGTGTTGCATGTTTCATGTACATTATCTTCAGAACTGGCACACCCAGGAGGCCAACTGAGAACATGAGAACATAAGAACAGCCCCACTGGATCAGGCCAGAGGCCCATCTAGTCCAGTTTCCTGTATCTCACAGCAGCCCACCAAATGCCCCAGGGAGCACACCAGACAACAAGAGACCTGCATCCTGGTGCCCTCCCTTGCATCTGGCCTTCTGACACAGCCCATTTCTAAAATCAGGAGGTTGCGCATACACATCATGGCTTATAACCCATAATGGATTTTTCCTCCAGAAACTTGTCCAATCCCCTTTTAAAGGCATCCAGGCCAGATGCCATCACCACATCCTGTGGCAAAGAGTTCCACAGACCAACCACACGCTGAGTAAAGAAATATTTTCTTTTGTCTGTTCTAACTCTCCCAACACTCAATTTTAGTGGATGTCCCCTGGTTCTGGTGTTATGTGAGAGTGTAAAGAGCATCTCCCTATCCACTCTGTCCATCCCCTGCATAATTTTGTATGTCTCAATCGTGTCCCCCCTCAAGCGTCTCTTTTCTAGGCTGAAGAGGCCCAAACGCCGTAGCCTTTCCTCATAAGGAAGGTGCCCCAGCCCCGTAATCATCTTAGTCGCTCTCTTTTGCACCTTTTCCATTTCCACTATGTCTTTTTTGAGATGTGGCGACCAGAACTGGACACAGTACTCCAGGTGTGGCCTTACCATAGATTTGTACAACGGCATTATAATACTAGTCGTTTTGTTCTCAATACCCTTCCTAATGATCCCAAGCATAGAATTGGCCTTCTTCACTGCCGCCGCACATTGGGTCGACACTTTCATCGACCTGTCCACCACCACCCCAAGATCTCTCTCCTGATCTGTCACAGACAGCTCAGAACCCTGAGGTTGTTGCCTCAGGCACTAGATTGGATTGGAGAGTGGTGGGTGAGAGCAGCTTTTTTAAAGTGGGTGTGTTTCAAAAGAGGGGCTCAGTCCATCCCAGAATAGCCAACTTTGAGTGAAACAATTCCTGAAGATTCTACTCCCCCCCCCCCAAGATGTAACATTGGGAATTCTAATACGCCCCATTAAAATCTCCAGGGTTGCTTCCAGTAGTCTCTGGAGATTGGTACTGAAGTGTGGAGATGCCAGGTCAATCCTGGAAGGGTGGACAACCCTCTTCTCACCCAGTGCCTCTGACTTTGGGCAGCAACCCCCAGTTCTTAGAGATCTTTCCCAGCCGGGTTGCCCAAGTTCCTCTTCATGAGAGATTCTGGGGCTCAAGCCAGGGCCTTTCTGCCTGGAGTACAAGTGCTCAGCTACTGAGTCACCACCTCCTCCCCAGAACACAGAGCTAAGAATGTGCTCCTTTGGGTCTTTTAAACACACATCCTTGGCAGGGCCAGGTGCTGCTGGAGAAGTTGCTCTGTTTATCATCTTTCCTTCCTCCTGTTTCCCCCCCTCAGTTCCTTCTGCTAATTTATGCAAATCAGATCCACTCACTCCAAGTTGGAGACAATAAAAGGAGGAGGTATTAAAGAGAGGGGAAGGGGGGGCAGAGAGGGCCTGAACAAAAGAGCGAGGGGGTGGCGTGGTAAATACTAATTGTTCTATCAGGAGAATGCGTTTTATTTTCTTGCTAAAGGGAAGGTTATGTTTAATTAAATCTGCTTGTTCTCCAACCATGGGCCTGGATTTTAAATCAGTTCTCAGCCCCAGTTTCCAGGCAGGAGGGAGGGAGTTATGTACGCATGCAATGCTGCTGGGGGCAATAGCGAAGGAGGGACTTGTAGGACACAGTTGGGGGGCAGCGCAGGGATAATTGCACTTGGGACCATCAATACCTGCCCCAGAAGGTCCTGGTGCCATAGACTACTAGACCACCAAAAGACCTGTGGGTCATGTTTTTTTTTGCACCATCAGGGCTGGCCAGGCCCTGTGCAAGACTTGGGAGGTGATGCAGTGGGGTCTGCAGTGTGCACCCCACTGCATCGCCTCCCAAGTCTTGCACAGTTGCAATGCATTGTGGGCTGCCTAGTCTTATACAGGCACAGTCACACTGCCAGGGAATTCTTCTTGACAGAATGCCATGAACTGTTTTAAAAATGTCCTTGTGGAGCTAGGCGAGGATCCACCAGTCCAAGGACCTGTTTCCGGGGGAGAGTAGACCCATACAGGGCTACGGGTTACCATGACTACAAGCGACTCTGGGTTTAACAGCAAACTGCTTATGAACATCAGGGTGCAGGTCAGTAGTAGCCAGAGGAGATGGTGCCTTTCTGGCCTGCCTGTGGGAGAGGGTGCTGGGCCAGGCAGGTTCCTCTGGCCAGACCCAGCAGGGCTTTATTCACATGCACTAGTGGCTGCCGGTTGCCTCCAGGAAGACCACAAGCCGGACATATTTAGGCAAGAGCCCTATCCCGGCAGGTAGAGATTGACTGCCCCTGATCCTGGAGGTTCCATTTTGCTCGTCTAGCTAATAGCTTGGTTGGCACATGGCGATTCCATCATGGCCAGCACCCTGTAGCTGTGGGAAACCAGAGACAGGCCACAAAGGTAGCAGCCTTCCTACTACTATCGCCCCATCACCTCTGCTGCCACTAGCCAGTTGTCAGTGGCCTCCTTTCTCTTTCAAAAACAGGGTCCCACACAGGCATGGCCAGACTTCTCCTCCTCCTGGAATTTGTCCCATCCCCTCTTAAAGCCTGTGCCCATCTAAGCCAGTTCTCATGGCCGTGACCCCCCCCCCCCAATAATTGTGGTATGTCCTTTTGCTTGTGCAGAACCTACAGCCCATCAGTGGACAACCTTGGCAAGAGGAGCAAACAGAGAAGGTGTCCTTTCCTCCTCAAGTCAGACCCCAGTCCGTCCACCTTGGCAGCTGCTCTCCAGATTCCCAGGCAGGGATCTTGGAGATTCTGACAGAGTTGGAGCCCGGCTCTTTCTTCACGCAGAGCAGGGGCTCTGTCCACAGAACCCCCTGCCTGTTTCCCAGGGTGGCAACTGTCAGAACTCCAAGCCTCCGTGCTCCTTCCCAATGGCATTTCAGTGGTGCTTGCCCGGCACAGCCTCCATTCTGCTCCATCCAGGATGACGGAGGCGGGAGCAGGGAGGCGGGAGGGAGTGATGGATCTGGCCCAGTTTCTGCCCTGATTGTGAGTCGGTCCACCACCTCCTCCTCTCCAGGATCCCCGCCTCGACTCACAGCGTGAAAAGCCTCCACAGGGCTTAATCAGAGTGCGCGCCACATAGAATTGATTAAAAGCTGAGCCGGTCAAATTGGAAAATAGAAAAATGATCCTGTAAACTCTTTGTTTGTCTAACTTTCCTGGGCAATCTATGAATGCATCAGCAGGGGGGGAAGAAGGGTGGGGTGGGACGAGGCATTCATTTGCTGCTCTCCACCCACACACAAAAGCGGCTTGGTCTGCTCGGAGCACATGTGCCATTTCAAAAGGCTAATAGTTGTACTCCCAAGTTGGTCCAGTTTGCCGACATCAGGGGTGCGTGGTGGAGGCCACAGCAGAGCTGAATTTGGGTGGGATGCCTCCGCTCCACAGCTCCAGCCTAGACTCTCTTCTCTCTGCCCGGGGTGACTTCACAGGCAGGGCGCATGTCCAGGATCCGGGGCACTGCAGCAGGGGCAGTGGAGGAGGCTGGCTCACCTGGCTGGGCACCACCCTTGGAATTCAAGCAGGAAAGCTGGAGGGGAAGTGGGCAGGTGAGGTCTTCCTCTTGTACCGCCTCTGCAGCACTGTCTGCCTGATTCGTGGGAGTGCTTTACACAAGAGATAAGTACCATTGGAAGCACTCACAGGGCTCTTGCTCTAGGACCACCACCCCATCCCACCCCCACCACGGCAGTGGTTCCACACTGGAAGATGCGGAGTCATCACAGAAATGGAAAGATTTCTGGACCAGGCCCCCTAGTTTGGGGTAGGAAAACAGTCAAGGAGTTGTTGAAGACACAGAGTAGAGCCAGACTCCTGGGCCACCAGCCCAGCATGGCAGCTTCTGTGGCAGCCCCCCCCAAGAGTACAAGCAGGGGGGGGGTTCTTTCCCAGTCCTGTCAGGATCTCTGGGCCTGAGGTTCCACCTCTGAGCCCCCAACTTTGCATTCCTCCACCATCACCTTGCCTTTTGCCACCTCCATCTCTGGCACCATCTCCCCCTTCTCAGGGAAGCCGGCAGAGAGGTCTTCGCTTGCAGCTGCGGTGTTTGGTGCCAGATTTGTGTCAGCGGTCTCAGTTTGTTTGCTCGTTTGTAAGGGGTGGGGGGGCTTTAATGCCAGGTAATTAAACACTCGCAGTTTGAGGCCGTAAAGCACGGGAACGAGTCCCAATTCCCTCCTGATAACATCTCTGATCATTCAATTCTCATTGCTCCAATAATCCAGATCTAATTTGCTGGGAGCCTCGGAAAAAAAAAGGAGGAGTTCGCACAGCAGTTCATTATGGCGTGTGACTAGCATTTCATTAGGCCCGCAGCCGGCTGGAGTGAGCACGGCTTCTTTCTCAGCTGCGGGCAAAGGCAGCGGCCCACCTTCATGTCCCCTGATCCCACAGCCAGCCGAAAGGAGAAGGCACCAGGCAGGCCTGCAAAACAGCCCCTCAATGTGTGGCTGGTCAGGGGGACCATTTCGAGGTATGGGAGCTCTGGTTTTGTCTCTTTCTTCCTACAGACAAGCGCCCACTGACAGTCCTGTGGAAACCTCTAGAACTGCTTGCAGTCACCTGGGGATGGCTGCCCATTCCAGGAGGATTGGCACCTCTAGGCCTGGCTGGTCTGGAGGCATTACACTGGATTAGTGGGAGCCACTGATGTGACACACTGCAGTTCTGGATCTGAAGAATGTGCATATACAGTGCCCTCACCCAGCCACTGACCAGGAGGCTCTGAACGGCCAGTTGGGGTGTTTGCAAGCCTGGCAGGCATCGCTTGGCAACAGAGCAGGAACTTGAAGTGCTGGGAGGTCCCAGCCTTTCTGATTAGAGTCTCAGGAAGCAAGACTAGGACAGGTTTTGAGACTCCCCATTGACAACTGAGGTAGGCCGTGCTGGGCAAGAGCGGCTGCTGCTTCCTTGGCACTCAGAAAAGTGCTGTCATTCGGCTGATGGAGCCCCTGCATGCTCACGGTCCTGAGAGATATAGGTTCAGGACGAGGACACGCCTGCCCCCTTCCTTGACAGTTGCTGTGCCCCTGAGAGTGTGATCTGGCAAACTGTGCCAGGGCGACACCTGCACAGAGAACTGGCTTCCAGGTGATTTCACCGGTGGGTGAAATGGTGATTCAGGGAGCCCCAAAGCTGGCTATTGTGTCCCTGGAATCCCTCCAGATCAGTGGTTCTCACATATTTAGCACCAGGACCCACTTTTTAGAATGAGAATCAGGACCCATCAGAAGTGATGTCATGACTGGAAATGACATCATCAAGCAGGAAAATTTTTAATAATTCTAGGCTGCAATCCTACCCACACTTACAGAAGTAAGTCTCATTTACTACTATTGTTAAGAACATATACATAGTAGCTTGTTAAAAGTACAGGTCTGTAACATTTCCCCCAAATGCAGTCACATACCATGGGAGCATCAAGCCTAATATATAAAAAATAAAATACTGAAATGAATGGGGACCCACCTGAAAATGGCTCGCAACCCACCTGGTGGGTCCCAACCCACAGTTTGAGAAACACTGCTCCAGATAAAACAATGTCTCTAGAAGATTCTGGAGCTTCTGAAATCCTGCCGCAAGGATCATTATTCTGTGGAGCTTGGAATTATTGATCCATTCAAAAATGGCCAAGGATATACAGTTTCTGCCGGCAGCCAGCCAAGCAGGCATAGATCTGCTTTATGGACCTGAGCGCAGCAAAGACAAGTTTACACCACCTGGGTGTAAGGTGATGAGGTAAGAGTGAAAGAGAAACAAGGAAGTGGAGGGCTGGAAGAGGCCCAGGACAACCTTCTGCCTCCCCACAGTAAGGCTCTCTCGGCCTCCCCACCAGTCCCCACCTCGAGGGCAAAATGGAGCAGCACTGACACGAAGCCTCCTCCTCCTGAGTCAAGGGAACAACTAGTCTTTTTTAATGTTGCCTCTTTGCTCCTCCACCCTGAATGGGAAAAGCAATAGAGAGGTTGAGTGGAAGTGAGGTAGTGTGGGGGGAGATGCCACTCTAGCCCACCACTCTCCTCTCCTTCCTGTTCCAGTCCGAGGAGTGTGAGGAGCTGAGGCTGGCATATCAACAGGCATGGGAGGGGCAGTCTTCGACAGGTGGCCTCAGGAGGTCTTGGGTCAAGCTGGAAGGCAGGAAGCTCTCTCGAGACAAGCAGCAGAAGACTTCGCAGAAGATTGCTGGCTAATGAGAAATTCTAAAAAAAATCAGTTTGGAACTCGGATGGTAAGAAAGGACAAGACAAGTTGGAAAGGAACAACAGAAGGATGATCATAAAAAAGGAGAGGGAGGAAGAGGGGGGAGCAGCCCGCAAGAATGTCGTCTGGGGGAGTTATTTATAGCCGCGGCTCCTGCAAAGGGAGAGATATCAGTGCCAGAGAGAGATTGTAAAAATAATTCTGGAGACAGACGCCTCTGCCTTTGGTGAGAACACTGCATGACAATTACACTCCAGGCTCATTTGAGGGGAAGGAGGCAAGTGGGGGGAGCTGCGCTTGGGCCCTCCCAGACTGGCTGAATGTGCTACTCGCCCGCTGTCCGCCTCACGCCTCCCAAGGGCCCAGCACTGCCACTGAGCTCAGCAGCTTCCCTTTCCATGACCTGGTGGGCACCTGTGGGTCCTGGAGCTGCTGTCACATGCGCACAGGCTCCTCTGGCATGCAACTCTTGTCCGGAGGGGAGGCTCTGTTTTCTGGTGGGACCCCCACACTGCGCAGAATTTCTGACAGGGCTGCCAACTGAGAGCAGCCCAGCTTGGCTTTCGCTTTTGCAGCCCTTTGCAAGAAAAGCTGGGGGGGGGGCTTTTTGTTTCCCCCCAGTCATCTTTCTTTTATGTCATACACATCCAGTGAATCCAACAAGGGCAGGGGTGAAATGCTCACTCCCAACTGTAGCAAATGATCCCTTCAGTGGCCCCTGATGTTTAGGGGGACAATTTTCAGGAGGAAATTGGCACAGAGGAAAGAAGTTCAGGACCCCTCAACTGCAGTCCCAATCTGGAATTGTCCTCTGTGCAGCTGCTGTTTCAATGTTTTTAAAAAGGAAAATCATTCCTGGGACTTTGACCTTCCGTTTCAACTTTTTCCTGGTGAGAGGACACTGTGTAACCCCCTTCCCTCTCCCCTATTGTCCCTTTAGGATTGAACCCTTGCCCAGCTTTGACATATTATCTGCCTCTAGCCCCCCTGATCCTTGTTAGCTGCTCTGGAACATGATTCCTGAGTTTTGGGATCATGCATTTATTTCATCAAACCGTTTGATTCCTGATTGTTTGGGATTATGCACCTGCTTCTGGCCCAACTGGATTGACAGCCAGCTCCCTCCAAGCCCCAGAACCAACTACCTGGAGCACACCTCTTGCTGAAGCATGACCAGGCACGGTGTGGGGGTGGAGCATGTAACTTTTTGTCTAGGAAGAATATCAGGAGCACGCTGTCAGATCAACCAGAGGTCTGTCAAATTCAACATCCCATTTCCCACAGCATGAATGCCACAGTTTCCCACAATGCCCTGAAGAGAACACCCACAAGCAGGAGCATGAAGGCAAGAACACCTTCCACCATGGCAGCCCCACAGGTGTTGACCCCAGAGGGAGTGAGTGGCCATCACAGCTGGCAGCCACACATGGAGAGAGGCAGAGGCACAAACCTGCAAATGTGTGGAGTAGGAGAATTGAACTGGGGGGCGACATTTTCACAAGCACTTTGGTGCTCAGTGACTGGGAGAGGTGGTCTGTTCAGGGCAACCCCAGCCACTGTGCAGGGCAATATCAGCTGTGCGCACATTGCATCAGACACTGGGGGTCCACCACTTGGTTGCGGAGCCCCTGCTTTGTACCCAGAAGGCAATGGGTTCAGTTGCTTGGCAGCATCTCCAACAGGCCTGGGAAAGAAAGCATCTGCCAAGCCACTACCACTCAGTACAGGCAACTCTGATTTCAGTGGCGCCCCATCTAACTCAAGAGGAGGCAGCCAGATGCACCAGCACCCTGTCTGCAGCCACTGCTCATCCAGCACTTGTGAGAGTGAGGCCCAGGGCATCCCACCACATTGCCTGCCTCCATAAACACCTCTGTAGACCTCCCTGATGCTGCAGTTCCACCCTCCTCTCCTCCTCCACCCACAGCAAGATTAAGGGAGGGAGAAACAGATCCCCCTGGACTCTTGGTTGCTCCAGAGTATAAAGATTAACAGCGCTTTAATAATGCAGCAAATCCCAGACAAGAAGACCAGGATGTGCCTGTTTCACTCTATTAATATTACTTCTCTCTTCCACAGCAGCGCTCCAGATGGCTCTCAGTGTGATTGCCCCTTCATCGGGTTCTGCAGATGAATCTGCTCCTGCAGTATCTCTGTGCATTTCACTTCACCTCATCTCCTGAAGGCTCACAGGCCCAAGGTATAAAGTGTGAAGGGGAAGGGGGACGGGACAAACAGAAAAGGGTGTGATTTTCAGAAATTATCATCACCATCATCATTAATAACAGTATTTATATACCACTTTTCAACGGAAAGTTCACAAAGCAGTTTACAGAGGAAATCAATCAACTAACTAACAAGGAAAGATTTTCCTTGGCACCAAAATGCCTCCCCCCCCACCCCGGTTTATCAGCATTTGCTTCAAAGACCTTCACCCCTCTTTTTGAAAGAGCTTCATTTAGCCTCAGTGAAGGGCAACATGTTGCCAAGCCTGACTGGACTTGCAGTGCTGTGATGGCATCACATTGCTTATGTGTTCCCTGATTGTTTGGGATCTCTCTAGGATGGAGAAGGGTGCCCTCACTAGGACAAAAATGAATTTGCTCTGAAGTGGCAGCAAACAGGACAAAACACAGAACGAAGCCACTTAACGTTGTCATACAGTCAAGTCAGAATGAGGACAGGAACAGGAAGCCGTGCTCTTTGCCCTCGCCAACAAACTGAGCTTTGGACAGAGGAACAATTGTGCTGGCCAACACTTGGGAGCACAATCACACCCACCCAAAAATCCATCCGTGTTTGGCTCCCTATTTGTTGCCACAGCTGGCGAAACACCCCCCCACACCCACACTTTGTCACATATTTTGCAGTTGGCAAACAGGGTGACAAAACTAGCCTGGCCCAGTTCATGGACGGACTTGGCACAGTCTTAGCACTTGGCACAGTCTTCATACAATGCAGTTTTTCTCCATGGACATTTCTGAGCACGGCAATCAAACCTTTGAAATGTCTTGTTGCACTAATGTCTTGTTCTTCTTTTGCTTTATCTCAATCCATGGGGGTGGGGGGGAAGAGGAGTTGAGTGCAGGATGAGCAGCCACCCCGGAAGGACCAAAAGAGGTGGCAACTTGGCTTGCCATGATGCCAGGAACATGTCATCGCCCCACGTCATTCACAGAAGCATCTCCCTCTGTCTCGCCCCCTCCTCTCAGCAGCACCTCAACAACGCGTTCCTCCTGATCGCCTTTCATCAAACTGTCAGAGAGTGACAAAAATGCACTTATGGGCACATGCCCAGAAGGGGAGGAAGAGCATGAAAAACATTTCGAAACAAGTTCTGCCTTCCAGATTTAGAAGAGTATTCATCACAAGCTGGCACTCTTCCTGGGCGATGTAAGACATGGTGCCACATCCTTAGGGAAAAACGGACAATACCCATTTGGGGCTGAGGAGGGAGGCACCGTGGAATGACTGTAAGCATAAAGCCTCCCAGGCTGGGTGGTCACCACCAGCTGCTGCCCCCCAAAAGCCTCTCTTGCTTTATTCCAAGTCCTTTGCTCTCTTTATTCCACCTTTATTCCACCCTTTATTCCATCCCTTTATTCCACCTCAGTGCCCTCCAGGTACCAGAGAGGTGCAAGCACAAGAAAACTGCGTTGGGGGATATCTAAGGACAGTCAGACACAACTACCTCTGGCCAACCTGAACAGGGCTCGGGGCCAATCACGATTCTCTTGTCTCACTGATTTCTATGGGACTTGGTCATGACTAACTTCTCTGAGGTGTCACCTGCTAAGGCCGGCGTCAGCAACAGAGATGACCTGGTGCTGAGGAGTTTCCTGGCATCTTCCCTTGGCTTCTCTGGCACTCCTCTCCAGGAAGGGGCCGTAGCTCAGCAGCTGAGCTGCTCTGCATGGAAAAGGTGGCATGTTAAATCCCTTGCGGCCAGGTAGAGCAGAGAAAAATTATCGCTTGACGCTTTGGAGAGCTGCTGCCAGTCAGAGTTGGCAATACTGAGCTAAATGGGCTTAGGAGAAGTCAGGCACGGACTGGCAGCAGCTCCTCAATTTTTTCTAAAGACGTCGTGGCTACAGGTGGGAGAAAATGGTTTTATTTTTAATGGATTTTGGTGTTTTCCAAATGAAGAAGTGCAGAAAGCAGCATTATGAGTTTTTATTCAAAATTTACATTATAATTGTAAATTATAATCACTGTAATTACAAAGTACACTTGTACTAGGTAGGGCATATAGGTGGTATAGTGTCACACCAGTTGAAGCCGCAGTCACCAGGCACCCCCACCAAATAATAAATCAAAACCAAATAAAACCGTTTTATTTCTCACAGATTTCTGGGTTGTTGTTTTTTTTTTTTTACAAAAATGAGAAATGTAGAAAGTGGTGTTTGTATTTTGTTATCATCATTTTCTCCCACCTCTGCTCACAGCATTCACTCAGGCGACAACAGAGGCATATCTGGCCTTTCTACCTCCGCCTCTCCAAAAGAGCAATGCACCTTAACCTTGTCGCAGAGGGGAGACACCACCCTTTGGCTTTTGCCGAAGCAGGCCTGCCCCTGAACCAACTTCAAGCCAGACTCAAAGAAATCCATTTGGCACATAGCTCTGGCAGCAATGCTAAGGATAGTCACATCTATTCAGGTGCCAAGAGGATTCTTCTTAATGAATAATTTATCTGCCTGCGACTCCCTTAAGCGGGGTCGTTATCTCACTCTCGTCTTAGGACGCTCCCTCAGCAGTGCCGATATCTCTCGCTTCCAGCCCTCTTTAGCAGAACAGGTATCTCGCTGCTGCGTGCCCAGGATCGCTGCCCGTATGCTAAATGGGCGAGGGTTGTATTGTCATCAATCAGCAGGCCTGGGAAAAGGACAACAGACCCAAGAAAGGACCAGCAGAGGTCTGATCGGATCATCCACTAGGAGGAAAAGAACCACTGGCCTAGAAACGCAAAACTTGAGCAGTCGCCCCTGCTCCACTGGCTGACGTGGGGAGTGGGAAGAACAAATGAGACCACTTAAAGAGTAATAAGGCCCTAATGACCTGCACAGAGGTCTTTGCTGGCCTGGAAATAGAAGGGCTGGGAATTAGAGGAGAGCTCACACAGGCTGCCTGGCAACCTGATTACTAAGTCATTAACTGCAGTGCCAAAAAACTTTCTGTTTTTGAAATAAGGCGGGAAAACCAAGTGTTGCAGAAGATGCGCTCAGCAGCATTCACACCAATGAGCCTCTCCAGCTCTAGACAGATGCAAACTGGCTCATGCTTGAGTGCACACACAGCAGCCACGCAAATAAGGAGCATGAGAGATGCTGGAGCAGAAGCACACACCCGTGGGAGGCAGCACACACCACACAAACTCAGGCTTGTGATGGTGCATTCTGTGCATTCGGTTATGGCAGCATGAACTTGCATGTCTCTCTTCACCTCTGAATTCAGCCACAGGTTCAGCTGGTGACCAAGTGAGGGAACAAGGGAGGAGGAGAAGATCATAGAATCATAGAGTTGGAAGGGACCTCATAGGTCATCTACTCTTAGGCAGGAAATCCTTAGAGCAGGGGTGTCAAACTCGTTTCATACCGAGGGCCGCATGGCATTCATGATGTCTGCTGGGGGCGAGAAGTGATGTTGTTAGGCAGAAAGTATTGTCATTAAACAGGTCATCACCAAAAATAAGCACTTTTTCTCACTTAGGAATCCGTTAGCTGCAAATAACAGAAGAGAAAATACATAAATCTTAATCATATTTCAAGATATGGGGGAGCCCAATTTTTGTGCCGGCTGTCCTTTCAGCAGTAACACCTCAGCACTGCTGATCAGCTGAGAGTCTGCAAGTACCTCCGCAAGTTCCTTTAGTCCTCTAGGATACAAATGTTCCTTTAGTCCTCTGGTCCAAATGACTTGAATACATTTAGGCCAAGCAAGTGGTTTTTAACTAGCTCCCTGTCAATCCTAAGCTGCAGTCCTGTGTGGTCCAGGTTTACATTACCTCTTTGGGAATGTAAGCATATCCCCCCATCAGCCAAGGACCCAGTACCACATTTGCACAATCCTCCTTCTGAGAGAAGACGGATGCAAAGTAGGAGTTGAGCAGCTCTGCCTTCTCTTGGTTTCCAGACACTAATTGACCACCCTTGTCCAGGAGCAATTTGGTGGGAAAGAGCATAAAAAATGCTGGTGCCACTCTTGAGCAGAAATGGCTGCAGCTGAGACAGGTGGAGGGTTTCTGGAATGAACCTGTAACTCCAGCCTACTAATTTGACCTCATCAACCAATTCCCCCTTATATTGGTCAAGATCAGGTTGGTGATGGCCCCTCCCCTTGTTCCTTCCTTTACTTTCTGGAAGATGAAGCTATCCTCCAGGCACAACAGGAATTTATTGGAGCTGACATGCTTGGCCAAATTACTCTCCCAACAGATATCTGAATAGTTAAAGTTCCCCACTACAACTACCTCATGTTTCCTTGCAATGTCTGCCAGTTGTTTCAAGAAAATATTGTCCACCTCCTCTCCTTGGTCTGGTGGTCTATAGCAGACATCCACCACCATGTCGTGCTTGTTGCTTTGACCCCTAGTGTTTACTCAGATGCTCTCCACAGGGGTACCTGGACTACTTTGTTGGATTTCCAAGCAGGTGTAGAAATTTTTGACATACGATGCCACCTCCTCCCTTTTTACCACATCTGTTCTTCCTGAACAACTGATAGCCTCCCATTTGTGCAGTCCAATCATTGGATTCATTCCCCCAGGTGCCGGTTATTCCTATCAAGTCAAATTTGCCTTCACCTGCTAGAAGTTCAGGCTCATCTTGTTTATTTCCCATGCTCTGTGCATTCATATATATGCAACATAAGCCCTGGAGGTTGCAACTCAATGTTCCTTCCCCTTCTTTAACTAGGCTGGGCCTCTCCAAATATTCCCTAGTTACCGAGCTGTCCCCAGGGTTCCCCTCTAGAGCACTTACCTGTGAACTAAGCTGCTGGCTGATGTCTCCAACCCCCTCCTCATTCAGTTTAAAGCCCCCCTGGATCAGGTTTGCCATGCTTCCACTGAAACATTCTTCCCCCTCTTTGTGAGGTGCAGTCTGCTTTGAGCCAGCAGGTCTTCATCCAGGAAGCTCAGTCCATGGTCCCAGAAGCCAAATCCCTCCCGGCGACACCATCAACACTGCCAGTTATTCACCTGGAGTATTCTTCTCTCCCTCTGAAGTCCTCTGCCTGTTACTGGGAGAACACCACCTGGGCCCCCTGGTCTGTCACCCTCCTGCCCAGAGTCTGAAATGTTCTGCTCATAGCTTTCGACCTGGTCAGCAGGGACGGCCTCTTCAAGATTCTCCCCAAGATCGGATGTCCACCCAGGCTCCTCAGCATCATCAGATCCTTCCACAAGGACATGAAGGGCACTGTTGTCTTCGATGGCTCCACATCAGACCCTTTTGACATCCGAAGCGGAGTGAAGCAGGGCTGTGTTCTTGCACCAACCTTGTTTGGGATTTTCTTTGCTGTCCTGCTGAAGCAGGCCTTTGGAACTGCAACAGAAGGCATCTATCTCCGGACCAGATCAGACGGAAAGCTCTTCAACCTCTCCAGACTGAGAGCAAAATCCAAAGTCCAGCTGAAATGTCTGCGTGACTTCCTCTTTGCCGACGATGCAGCTGTCACTACCCACTCTGCCAAAGATCTCCAGCAGCTCATGGATCGTTTTAGCAAGGCCTGCCAAGATTTTGGACTGACAATCAGCCTGAAGAAAACACAGGTCATGGTTCAGGATGTGGACTCACCTCCCTGCATTACAATCTCTGAGCATGAACTGGAGGTTGTCCATGACTTTGTGTACCTTGGCTCAACGATCTCCGACACTCATTCTCTCGATACCGAGCTAAACAAGCGCATCGGTAAAGCAGCTACCACGCTTTCCAGACTCACAAAGAGAGTCTGGTCCAACAAGAAGCTGACAGAACATACCAAGATCCAGGTCTACAGAGCTTGCGTCCTGAGTACACTTCTGTACTGCAGCGAGTCATGGACTCTTCGCTCACAACAGGAGAGGAAATTGAGCGCTTTCCACATGCGCTGCCTCCGACGCATCCTCGGCATCACCTGGCAGGACAAAGTTCCAAACAACACAGTCCTGGAACGAGCTGGAATCCCTAGCATGTATTCACTGCTGAAACAGAGACGCCTGCGTTGGCTTGGTCATGTCGTGAGAATGGATGATGGCCGGATCCCAAAGGATCTCCTCTATGGAGAACTCGTGCAAGGAAAGCGCCCTACAGGTAGACCACAGCTGCGATACAAGGACATCTGCAAGAGGGATCTGAAGGCCTTAGGGATGGACCTCAACAAGTGGGAAACCCTGGCCTCTGAGCGGCCCGCTTGGAGGCAGGCTGTGCAGCATGGCCTTTCCCAGTTTGAAGAGACACTTTGCCAACAGTCTGAGGCTAAGAGGCAAAGAAGGAAGGCCCATAGCCAGGGAGACAGACCAGGGACAGACTGCACTTGCTCCCGGTGTGGAAGGGATTGTCACTCCCGGATTGGCCTTTTCAGCCACACTAGACGCTGTGCCAGAACTACCTTTCAGAGCGCGATACCATAGTCTTTCGAGACTGAAGGTTGCCAATACAATATAGCTGTGCTCAGCAATATCATTCGTTTTTACATGGATGAACAAGAAGGGATTGTGATCCATGGGTTTGACCAGCCTTGGCAATCTCTCTGTCACATCCTGGCACCAGGGAGACAGCACCCCTCACAAACAAGCAGGTCAGGTTGGCACACGACAGCTTCAACCCCCCATAGCAGGGAATACGCAACGACCACCACCGTCCTCTCTCAGATCGAGATTCCCCCTCCCTTTCTGGTTCTGCCAGTCTGCGACGGGGGTCCTCAGAAATGCTTGCATCTGAGAGACACAGCAATCGGTTCTGTAGGTCCAGCCTGCCTTCTGACTTTCCTTCTCCTGGCTGTCACTTGCTTCCATGCAGAGTCTTCCGCTGTGAAGTTCTCATTGTCCCTAGTGGTATCCTCCAATTTTTGCCTTTGGAGAAGTTCTGCATGTGTGGTGTCCAGGAACTCCTCAGATGTCTTGATTTGGCAAAGGGTCTACTTCTCTAGACCTCTCACCTTCTCTCCCAACAGTGCAACCTGTTTGCCTTGCTGCATGTGAAGTCCACGGGGGCTGCAGACAAGAAGACAAACATAGCACACATGTTACATGTCACCACTACTGTAGTCTCCCATTTTCTTGGATCTCTCCACCAGGAGCTGAGGGCTTGCTTGCTGCTGGGGTCCTCATAGGTTGTGGTGGGCACCTGTCTCGGTCATCTCCTTCTGCTGCAAAGTTTGCTGCAGATGAACTGCTCTGCCTCCAGATGCTCTGCCTCCTCCACAGACCCAAGACAGGCAGAGTGGAATTGTGCCCACCTCGTCTTCCCCCGCAAAAGTCCTCCTCGTCACTTCCTGCCTCCTCCTGGAAGGAAAGGAGGCATCTGCTGTGTGTTCAGAGGCTGTGAAGTGGGGTATCAAGAGCTGCTGTGGTTGTCCCAGGAGTGCCTAGTTCACTGCACATCTGCCTCATGCGGTGAGCCACCAGAGCTGTGTTCAAGCACCGTCCCAAGGTCCCCAGTTTGTTGACTGACCCTCATTGACAGGCAGGTGGCTCTTCGTCAAACATCCATTGCCTGAATATCGACTGTTCAGATGGGGAGTTTGCCCAGGGAGTGACAACTGAGGCTGGTCCTTGGTGCCTTCAGTCCTTGGTGCCTACCCTTCAAGAACTGCCTCCAGCTCAGCTCTCCCCCTGCAGCCGAGAAGCTCTCCCAACAGCCTCAAGCACCAGACTTTGAACCCAGAGGAGGCCTGCATTAAGAGCTAGCTCTGAAGCATTTTTATTGCTTCTAGCCAAAACAGAATCTGTCAGTGGCTGTAAGCCAAGCGCATCAACCTGGCAATGCGGCCTGTATCCGTCTCTCGCCCCAGGCAGTTCTACCCGTGCGGTGTTGTCAGCCCCTGCAAACAACTAATACAGCCATCAACCAGATCAGTTGATGAGTTTCCAGCTCTAAAAGCTGTGAATGTTCAGAAAGGCAGGCTCTCCTGCCCCCCACCTCCAAACCACCTTCTGCGGTTTCTGTTACTCACTCATCTCAAATGTTGAGGAGTGGATCACTCAGCAGTTGGGGAAGAGGACTCTGCACATCTCCAGAAACCCTCTTTAGCCGAGGGCAGACACAGGGCCAGACTCTGCAGCAGAGCCAGTAGTGACAGTCACACCAGAGAACGCTTAGGGAAAAGGTACTCTTCGCATCCAATTGCTGGCTCCACCCAAAACACCCCAAATCCCCTCCCCTCCTAGCTCCCAAGTCCTGATAACCTGAGTCAGGCTCAGGAGTGCGACACTTGCCTCACCTTGAAGGCAATAATGAAAAAAATCACTGAGCTAAAGAATATCCTGGCCTAAGAAAGTACAAACGTTAGAGACTTCACTAACTGGGCAGGCGCTCCTTCTGGATGCTTCAGGAACCGCAGGTGTTCCTGCAGAATCTGCCCCCTGTCAAGCCCAGGTTTGTTGCTGACTGTCCTGTTCCATCTAACTCCTTGGCATTGGACTTCGTGGTGGCAGAATCCATCCACTTGGGCTCAGTTGTCCAAGTTTGGTGCCAAATCAATGCCGGCTTCCAAGAGAAGCCAAATGGCATACTGACCACTAGAGTTCAAAATTACCTATCCTATAGTGCAAAATTGTCTAGTTCCATAGGCAGTTAGGAAGTGAATGCCATGTCCCCAAGAGTTCTGGGTTAAATTCAAGTCAAAACTCCCTCACCTCCTTTGCCTTGAAAGTTTCAGTGGTAGCATCCAAAGTGTCAGGGTCCCTGGGAAATCTGGTTTCCTGAAGACCCAAGTCTTTAATAGGTACCTTGGGAACTACAAGGGAGACTATTGGGGGGAGAGATTTGAAAGCCCCATCACACTTGTTGGTGTCACTACAGTTCTTTAGGCTCATGGAAACTAGCTATTTTGCAATATGAGGAGAACAGTCTGGGTTGTTGAATTGAGCAAGGAAGCCTTCATTCATTTCTAGTAAGGAGTCATGAAACCAGAGAACAGCCACATTGTCAAATGGGCAGGAGGTCTGGTCTAGAGGGTAGAGCCTCCGTTTGCCTGAAGATAACATCCACAGGTCGCCAGTTCGAGGCCACCGGCACTGTGCGCCCTTGGAGCAGCTGACAAGCTGAGCTATTCCATCTGCTCTGAGCGTGGGAGGATGGAGGCCAGAATGTGAAACCAGATCAGAGAGAAACATCTGGAATGTTGTGGTTCTTGAAAGATAGAACCTTCTTTCAATTGTAAAAATCCCTGCGGGGATTTAAATAGCCTGCCTACGTAAACCGCCTTGAATAAAGACTGAGGAGAAATCTGATAATCAAGAGAGGCGGTATATAAATACCTGTATAAAATACCTGTATATAAAGCTGGCATTAGATCTGTTCAACATGCAGATCGAACAAACGAAGGCAACGGCATCACGACACTTGCCACCCAGAGTGAATCATTTTCTGCTCTCCTTTCTTTTTCCTCCCATCTTTCTTGACATCTCCTTGAAAGAAGAGCATCTCTCATTGACCCGGATTCGCTCTCGCTCACAACCAAAGGGTCTTCCTCTGCTCCAGGGATGAGAGGTGAGAGGAGACAACTGCGCAGTGAATGGGTTTCTGCCTGACAAAGATTTTCAAGATGCCACATGGAAGCGAGAGCACAGGTGCATCTGCAGAAGGGGAGGAAGGAGGACGAGAGCAAATTGCAAGGCACTGAGGCAGCAGGAACAAAGCCTATTGTGGAAAGAGAGCAGCCGTCTGCCAAGGAGGTTGTTAGCCAATTTCTCCAACAAAACCACGAGATTTCAGCTATTCAGTGCCAGTAGATTGGAAATCTGTAGCACAGCATGACTGCAAAGGTGCAGCAGGGGGAACCTGTTTGGCCCCAGTGCGCAGGCCATGTTTGGCTGCACTGCATGGGTCCTCTCAGAAATGCAATAGCAGTAACATTGGCGATACTGGAAGGCCTTTGCAAAGCCCACAGCACTCTCTAGCAGGCCAAAACTCCAAGAAAACAACATTCAGGGAAATGAAAGCAAACCATGTCTGGACACCATTGGTGGCTACAAGAACATCTTGCCAAGGACAGCCTCCCCTGCCTGGCCAGGTGCTGCTCCCCAATGTTTCCTCAGGCCAAGCCATGGAACTTGCTGGAGATGGAGAGCTTGGGCCCTTTGGCATGCAAACTAAGGGCCTCTCCACTGAGCCCAGTCATGTTGGAGGAGGAACACTGGGGGCTGCCCCCAAATACCTACTCTCAGGGTGCCCAATTTCCTTCTGCCTGCAGCTCCAGCAGCCTGCCCAGGCCCTGGAGCTTTGAGGTTCACGAAGCTGCCAGGCCTCTTTCATGGAATTACAGCCACACGGAGTGTTCCACCAGGGCTCTGTTCCCGGAGCGGCGATACTCTTCTCCCTGCCCCCATTTCCTTGTTATGACATCATTACAGGCTTGATAAGGATGTAAACACCTGTTTATTATAAATCCAATTACATCTTTCCTGGATGTATAAATCACACATTTAATTCCAGTTCAGAAACATTTCTGTCCTAAGCGGAGAAAATAACCGCTATTTATTTCCATCATGAATTCTCACCGTGGCATAAATATTTATTAAGTTACACATGATCGGGTCCATTCATTTTTATTTTATTTTTTTTAAGAAAAAGAAGAAGAAGGAAACAAGCTTCGCCTGGAGATTCAGAGCCCGAGTCCCTCTTTGCAGTTTAGTTATGCCTCCAAACCAGAAATTCCTTAAGAAAAAAAGAAATGAATTTTAAAAATACACCATGTCGGACTTGGCGTATCCAGGCACTTCCAAAGATTTCTCTCCCAAAGTACTCAACAAATCCACAGATATTTCACACTATGAAGGCCATTTCCTCCTACAATCCGTAACTGTAGACCTCTGCAGCCTTTCTGAACTAGGTGGGCCTTTATTTCTAACTCCCCCTATTCTACGTCTGCCCCCATCACTACTCAGCACAGAAATTCAGTGCCTACTAACTCCATTTATAGCTAGGAAAGTGTTTCTCAAACCTGGGACCCACTTGGTGGGTCATAATCCAATTTCTGGTGAGTCCCACAAAAGCCTCCATTGAAAACATGGGTGATGGAAAGATTAGATAACTAATTGCCTACAGCCCGGAGGCTACTCAAAAATCAGATAGCTGCTAACTATCCTGCGAACAACTGAGCTTCTGCAGTTTGCAAACTTCAGTAAATATAGGGAGATCAATGTTTAAGCACCTTTTTCCTGGTGTTTTTTTCAAAGTCCATCAATGACAGGTAGTTGGGCAGAAGAAGGCTGGGTCACATAACTAAGCCCCTCAAACCTTGAGGCTATTAATTAGGGCCATCTCATTTCAAGAAATGGATCAAGATTTTTTGCAAATAATAAATACAGGTACAGTATAACCTAATTATCCATGTATTTTTCACCCAAAGTTTTATCTTAATGAGATGAGAAGGCCCTTTAAAGGAAAAAAAAATTGTTTAACAATAGCCTTATTAATGCAAGAGAGGGTAGCCAGCTGACAATCCATCAATCATTCTCTCTCCAGGCACTCAGAGCAGCTTCTCTCCAAGGCATGCGACCCCTCCCTTCTCCCTGAGCACGTGAAAGAAAGATAATCACTTTGCATTCTTTCCCAGTGCTTTGCTCTGGATGAAGGGAGGGGTCACTGGGTCAGAATGAAGCTTTTCTAAGCACCTAGAGAGAGACTGATTGATGGATTCTCTGCTTAATGACTCCGCCTTACATCACAAAGGTCAGCCAGGTTGTTTTTAACTCGCCTAGCAAAGGAACATTGCTTTTTAAAATGGATTTGCTTTAATGCAATTTTTGCCATCCACGTGAGTTCTGGGAACGAAACCCTCACAAATAAGGGGACTCAACCTATAAATAAAATATTACTTGTAAATAAATAAGCAGAAATATTATTTCTTTCTAGGTCACCTTTTTAAAGTCTTGAAAAGCAAGGTGGGTCCTAGAGTGTTATTTAAAAAGTAGGTCTCTGTGCTAAAAATCTGAGAACCACTCAAACCACCAATAGTTTGAGAGCTATTACCTGGAATGATTTGCTCACAAAACCATAGCTCTCCAGAAACTCAGGTTTAGCAAAGTTGCTTGACTTCAGCAGCTTGCAAAGAAATGGAGGTCTTGTCATGAGCTTTCCTAGGATTCCAATGAGAATAAAAAATCAACGCATTGGTTTTCAAGGTATGGGGGAAGAAGCTGGCCTCAATACCAGATGCGACAGATTGGTCTATGCTGAGTACCAGAACTGGATGAGACCACAGAACACTAGAACTGGAGGGTGTCTTAGAGGTCATCAAATCACAGCCCTGCCCACCGTAGGCAACTGTGATAGCATCCTTGCCAGGTGGCCATCCAGCCTTTGTTTGATAACCTCATGCAGTCAGGGAGAGTCCATGACTGCAAGAGGCAGGCTGTTCTAGTGCTGGGCAGCTTATACAGTGAGAAAGTTCCTCCTATAGTTTTAGCCCACTGGTCCTCCTCTTCTTCCACTCGACAGCCTTTCAGACACTTGCAGACACTTGCATGGCTCTCGTTCCCCATAGTCTTCTTCTCTAGGTTCCATTCACTGTTCCAGACCACTCCCCATCCTTCCTGCCCTCCTCTGAACCCACTCCAGTTTATTCAAACCCTCTTTATGAACACGGCGCCCCCAAACTGGAGGCAGGATTTCAAGAGAGGTCTGAAGAGGAGCAGGACCCCCTGGCAAAAGACGCCCCACCCCAGGCATCTAGAGGCGGGGACCTGATTCCCCTAGCTGGTCACACACTCCAGGCCCAGACCCTCCACTCCACCCCAGTACAGAGGACAGCAATGAGCTCAAGCTGACACCCAGTTCAGGAAGGGCAGCAAGACCATCTCCAAGTTCTCTGGAGGAGGAGGAGGAAGCAGGGAAAGAAGCTTGCTGAATCAGGACCTATTTCTTACTGGAGGAAAAGGCCTGGCTGCAGCCATAGCTACAGAACCAGCAACTTGCTGCCCAGCCTCTGCTGGTGCAGTGCCAAGAGCTGTGCGCTGGTTCCACTCCTTGGCTTGACAGCACCTCTGCCTCTACAGCAAAACACTGCCTGTCCTGCTGGACACCCTCCACCTGCACAGGGTGGCTAGAAGTCCTCTTTTTCCAGGACATGTCCTCTTTTTAACCCTTGTATCCTGGAAAATAACTTAAATGTCCTTCTTTTCCCTGTGAGTGGGCCCCTGCAGGCAGCCCGTAGCCTTCTTGTAATTCTACGTAATATAGTTTTAAATTTAATAAGTAATATAGTGTTTAAATTAGCCACATGAAATCAGTATACAAGTGTTTATAGTTTTTATCTTATGTCCTACATTTTTCTTGGATGTCCTACATTTTGGGGTGCCTTGTTCTCTTTTATGGTTATGACATCTGGTCACCCTGCACCCACATCTCCCTACAGGTCAAGCAGGAAATCAGCCTTGCGGTCCCCCCCCCCCCAATTCCTTCTCCAAAGTGAGCCTTTCCCCCCTCCTCATATCTCCCCACATGCCTTGCACAACAACAGGCCCGGAGCCCTTGCTGGTGGAAAACCAGCAGCTCCACTCGCCCAAGGCTGGAGCCGTGCTGGGCTGCAGAGCCTCCAGCTCCCCTCTCGACACAAACATCTGCCATTCTGACAAAAGGAATGAGGCCCTGTTGCAGGGAATGGCCATCGATTTTGGCAGGGGAGCTCTGCTCCCGCCTCCCTCCCCCTTACGCACACGCGTCGCCTAGATGAGAGCCTCTCCCGAATCCGCCTCCAGCATCGCCATGGCCTCCTTTCACTCCCGGTATCAATAACAGGTCACCGAGAAGCAAGCCTGCCTCGCCAGGGCTGCAGCCTCCCTTCTGCAGCGCCCGGCAGCACCCAGGAGCAGCATCTGACTCACTCTGCGTGTGTCCTCCTGGAGTCCAGGCCTCATGAAATGCAGGTGTTTCCTCTGCTCTCCATCCCACCCACAGGCACATCTGGAGATGCGCTGCCTGCTCCACGGGTTGGCGGAGAGACTGCCCACTTGTCAGGCGGCGTCACAAGCGGAAGGAGGAGGTCTGTGCAGGTGGGCAAGCGCCAGGTGGGCACAGATGTCCAGCCCACAGAAGCAGCTCACTGGGAGTCTCGGAAAGAGCACAACACAAACAAGGCACAGCCCATTCAGATTCTTCCGAACCCACAAGAAGAATAAAGCCACAGAGCAGTCTCTGTGAGAAGGATGGTCGAAAGCGGGTGGGGGAAGACTTGTGCATCACTTGTCTTTTCCAACCTGAGCCATGTTGCCTTCTGCAGCCCTTGTTCCCGCCAACCTTGTGCCAATGCTTACCTGGCAGCATCCCTCCAACGTCTCAGGCAGAGATGCAACTGTCCCCACCTTGCCCCAAGAGGCCTGGCAGTGCCAGGGGTGAAACCTGCAACCTCCTGTAGGCAGAACAGCTGCCAGTTCTTCCAATGGCCCCTCCTCCATGCCCCTCATTCAGTGCTGGATTCTTTTAAAGCCCCCAAGAAAGGCCCGGAAACCTGTGTGCAGCAGGGCATGCAGACCAAGACTGTTCTCTGCATCTGTTTTGCTTTGTGTTTCAGTTTCATGCAGAGCAGGAATGGAACGGCTTAACGGTTGGGACAGCGGCCAGGCCTTTTGCTGATCTTGAGGCCCCACCAAGGGTGACCTGGGATAACCAATGTGAGCTCTGCAGGAACTGAGCTGCTAGATAAGAAAGCACCGGCACTTAACTTGCAATACAATCCTATGCATGTTTGCTTAGAAGTAAAGCTCCCCAGTAAGTGTGTTTAGGATCCAGCCTTTAATGCCTTTTCTTTCAGTGTCTATCCTTATCCTTATCCTTATCCAGGTCTATTTTGATTCTCGTCCTGTGGGCAGAGTCTTGCCATTAATATGATGTCTATAGCACCATGTTTTTCAGCACTTCAGAAATTATCGTCTTCATCAGACAAGAGTTCCTGGTTCAGAGCTCGAGTGGTATGGAAGGATAATTTGCATAAGAAGCATCGGATAAGCTTTTCCTGATCTGAGCTGCAAGAACAATGCAGACCTCTCTGCAAATTTTAACTAGTGGAGCATTAAACAAGTTAAGAGAGCTGATTTTGTTCAGTTTAGCAAACTGGAAGAAGGAAAGATGATGATGAATGTTTACATAAAGAAGTTCAAAATCTGGTTTCCACAGCAAAATAAAACGAGACTCATTATTTACACATTCAAAAACTGCCCTGTTCAAAATTGTTACCAACGTTTCACAGCAATCAAATGCAGCCTCCTCCTTTCCCACCAGGAACCCAGAGACAGATCATAACCCAGACTTTGAGCCCACGGCACATCTGCATGGAGGAGCTTAATTGTCTGGGCACAGGGAAGCAGAGGGTAAGAAGGCTACATAATACTATTTGGATGACAGGTGCAGATTTAAAAAATGGCCAGTCGAGGGCAACCTGCGAGACCCTCCCCATCAATTCACATCCCCCAAGCCTAAGAGATGCAGGGGCCAAAGGTCCATTCATCCTCCAGCAGAGGAGGGCCACCTGGGAACGGAGCCTGCCTTGGCCCCCCACCAGCTGCGACAATTCTACCCTCATCTTTTATCATTTGTTTGTGGCTCTCACATGTGTAGCAAGAGATCATTTTATCCTCTCTCGCAGCACCAGAACTTCCTACCAGAGCAAATTGACTGCTAGTGCAGGTCTGGTCAAAGGACAGCACTTCCTCAGACAATCTCATGCATGTCTACTCAGAAGTAAGCCCCACTGAGCTCAGTGGAATTTGCTTCCACGAGAGCTTGTGCAGGATTGCAGCTTTAACCTGTGGGACTCATTGCCAGGAGTTGCCGTGATGGCCCCTCGGCCTTGCCTCTACCTGCAGGTGAATGAGGTGACAGAGTTGTGCGGTGGCAGGACATGTTGCTCCGCCACAGCCCCTGTGAGGGTTCATGAGAACATCCCACTATGTGGCACGTCAACCTGCTTATTTTTAAACCTACAAATTGCATTTTAAATGTCTGAAACAAATGATGCACTTTTACAGCATATTGCAAGCAGAAAACCAGCACTGCAGGGAGCAGGCTGTGCTTGAACCTTTCTCCTGGATGTGCTAGTTCTTTGTCGGTAGCGATAACATGAGAACCTAAGAAGAGCCCCACTGGATCAGGCCACAGGCCCATCTAGTCGAACTTCCAGTATCTCATAGTGGCCCACTAGATGCCTCCGGAAGACCACAAGAGACCTGCATCCTGGTGCTCTCCCTCGCATCTGACATTCTGAGGTAGCCTAAAACCAGGAAGTTGGACATACCCATCATGGCCTGTAACTTCTAATGGATTTTTCCTCCAGAAATCTGTCCAATCCCCTTTTAAAGGCATTTAGGCCAGATGCCACCACTGCATCATGTGGCAAGGAGTTCCACAGAATAATTAGTTTTACAGATGGTTTGCAAGGGGATCCTTCAAAACTGGCATTCCCTCCTCCTCAAAAGTGATGTAGTGGCAGACTGTTTTGGGTTAGGGGCAAGTGTAACTCCTGTGGAGGCACAGGGGCCCCTGAATCATATGGATGTAAAGCCTCATACCTTGGTATTAAATAATGAAAATAATACTGACATGAATTATTTCTCATGAGCGGGGGGGGGGGGGAGATTTTAACCAAATGGCCCCACTGTGGTTCCAGTGCAATCCTTCCTCATGCACCATTCAAGCTAGGACAAAACTTCCACTGGCTTTCAATCAAGCAGCCAAAACATGTCACAGGTAATATGTCACTTGAACTCTAAACACAAAGAGTTAAACAAGCTTGAAGCCCAATACCAATTTGGGGAGGGTCAGCAAAAGGGGAACCAGACCCCACGTTTGCCCAGGAGCGAACTGCTTCCCTGCTTCCCAACTTGTCCAGATCACGAACCTCCCCCCTTCCATCAACAGTCTCCCCTTCTCCATGAGGAGCTGAAAGAGATCTCTTGTTATTACTCTTCTTTGAAGTCCTGTAAGTGTAACACTCTCCCGTAATTGACAGCGGGAATCAGCCAGGGCCCATCGATTGGCGGGTGCCATTTTCCACAGCATTTACTACCTCTCACATCTCCGCTGAACCAATTTGTATCCCCGTCGCGTGGGTTTTCAGGCCCTCGTAATGATATTAGCACACTTTAGAGGCTTCTAAGCCCCCGCCAGTTGGGAAGCACAATAGGAGCTACTGCTCTGCTCTCTCTCCCCCTCCCTCCTTAATGCAATCGCTCAGCCAACGTGTGGTACACAAAACACTCCTCAGGCTCCCTGTAGGAAGAGAGCGTTTCCCAGAGGAAAGCCTTGCTGGTTATTTTTAAGAAGAAAAATAACGGGGGGGGGGGGACCTGAGGTCCTGCAAGTCTTCTGATGCAGCAAGATCAGTTCTTGCAAAGCTTACCTGAATTGGCAGTCAGGTTTGCCTAGCAAAAGGTCAGTAGTCTTTTGTAGTCTTTTGGCTAAACCTAATGAATAAATCCAGCAAAGGTTATAACCATGTGGATCGATATGTGTCCATTATAGACTGGGGTCAGGGGGCCAAGTAGCTTCCACCCCACCCTCCCTCCCCCAAAGTGACATCATATGTGGGTGCCCAAAGGAAGAGCTGGAAGTGACGATTGGCCCAGCATAAGCCAGGAGGAGAACAGAGAGGAATACTCCTATAAAAAATGGGGCAAGAGAGGAGAGACCAGGAACCCACAAGCTGGGCATGAAGGCAAAAGCCCTTCCCTGTTTGCCTGTCACACCTGATTTTGGGGGTAGAATGCCTCTGCACAAGGAGGCACAACTTGGCCATTATGGCTAATTGTGACTGACAGGGTTATTTTCCTTAGGCAAATGGAAAGTAGTGCTCAACTTGGTGCTCTCCCCCACTCCACCTGCAGCTTAGCAAAAGATACAGCTCCAGAACCTGCTGCTTATGTGAACAGGAGGCAAAAGCTATCACCCATTCACCTTCCACCTGTTGGCATCCTTCAGTCTCGGAAGACTATGGTGTCACGCTCTGAATGGTGGTTCTGGAACAGAGTGTCCTCTCCAGTGCGCGAAGCCTGGGTAAAGTAGGTATGGAGGATAGACTGTTACCCATGCAGCAAATCCCCCCTCTCCACGTCGCTGAAATGGTCCAATGGAAAGGCAGAGGCCAATACGGTTGGTTTCAGCGGTGTCACAGAAGTTGCCAGAACGTGACTGTGTTCAGCCATGAACTGCCTCAGGGACTCCAGCTCCGGATTTTGCCTCGAGGTTGTCTCCTGAAGCCTTCCACCTGCATCACTGCAAAGCAGACAGGTGTTTCCTCCAAAGTTGGGAGGAAAGAAAGAAGCAGCTTGAGAAAATTCACCAATTCTCTGTTTGGAACAGGGGCAGAAGCAGACATAAGGAGAGCCCCTCTGAATCAAGCCAAAGACCCATCTAGTCCCACTTCCTGTATCACGCAGTGGAAACGCCAGGTGTCTCAGGGACTCATGAGGATTTCTCACGAACTCAAGTATGTCCCACAAGGGCAGGGAACTGGGTTCATCTCAAGCCTGCAGTGCGGCAGGCAAGTCAGCACTGTCCCACATGAGGAAGCACTCAGTCCACCCTGTGCTGCACAGGATCAAACAAGCTTGGAAGCCTCAGAGCAGCAGAAGCTCAAGGCCCGTCTTCCCAACAGGACAGGAAAAGAGATGCTCATAAATGGCACATCGGTGGCAGCACCCCTCTCACGCTGTTTGTTCCCTGGCAACTAGCAATCAGGGGCAGACTGCTGATGATGATGGAGGCTCAATTTCTAACAATTGTGGTCAATCAGAACTGCCCGTTCTGGATCACACTAAAATTGAAACATCTCTTTCAGCAACCTGCTTCCCAAAATGCCCCAGACCAAAAGCAGAGAGGGGAGTGCACAGCCCTCCCCCAGCAAATAGGAGGGTCCTTCTACTGTCATGGCTAGGAGCCATTGCCCAACCTGTCCTCCTCTTCCATTAATTGTCCCAATGCTCTTTCAACATGCCCATGACTTCCGATCCACGTCTCAGGGAAGTCCAAACCTGCTTTTTAAGAAACAAGGTACCCAGAATCTGCAAGTTCAGTGCCCTGCAAACACTGCAAACAGCAGTGAGAGAGAAATCCGTGCAATTCTTTGGAGACTGAGGGATAAAGAAGGAAAAGCCACTGAAACAGGGGGGAAAATTCCCATTAAAGAGCCCCTCCTTCCCACGCTCATGTTTTCCGCAGACTTTGAAGCCCCTCAAAGAACTGAATAATTTCATTAAAAATGAAACTCGGCAAAAGGAAACTGACTTGGAAAGGGAAGAAAGAGGTGCCCCGGTGCCAACAGAAGGCTTCAAAGCCTGGCACTGCCATACAGAGTTCGTTCGCATGCCCATCAGGATGGCAGAGAAAATGCAGCATGATTTTCCCTACAAGCGCCCCAGGGCATCTGGATCCAGCAGGTCTCCTGGTAGTCAAGAGGCAGCCCCCTCCCCACATCGTTCAGAGCTTTCATTGGGTCCCAGCAAGGCCCTCCTCACTGCGCAAGGGGAGAGCCAGATCTGTGAGCGGTCCCCAGATCTGACTCTCCCCTTGCACGGTGGGAGAAACGCTTTGGGAACTCAGGACTTCCAAAGTCAGGGGGCTTCATTCAGCCCGAGAAGTGGTTTTCAACACTTTTCAACACTTTCAGGAGCTACAGTATAACCATACCCCCTTCTCAGAGCCAGACAAGACATGCTGGGCAGGGGACAATGGGTCTGGTTCAGAATACAGGCACCCTTTTCACACCAAGTAAACAGCATCACCAAACATGCCTGCTTAGTTCACCCATCCCACACACATTGTTCACACATCACACACACATCCCACACATCATCTGGTGTGCTCCCTGGGGCATTTGGTGGGCCGCTGTGAGATACAGGAAGCTGGACTAGATGGGCCTATGGCCTGATCCAGTGGGGCTGTTCTTATGTTCTTATGTACATTTAAATCAACTCCTTGTGCACTTATGGCACTTGTCTTCAGGGGCAGGATTTTTGGGTGGGGCAGTTCTTAATTCTGCCAACCTGAGGATTTATAAGATACTGATAGCTTTCAAGCAACACCAAGCTGTACTCCATCTGTGAAAAACCAACAAGAAAATCATTATGGAAACCGCCAAGAACTCAAAATGATGTCAAAAGAGTTTCAGAGCAAGTCCTCCAAGGGTCCTTCCCCCATGTCTGCTGGAGGTCGCCTTGCGCCAGATTGACAAAAGATGCCTCTTCCTTAAAGTGGTTTAGATTTGTGCGTTTAAAAAGGCAAGCTGGGAAGAGGGAGAGAAGAGAGAGCAAAGTCCTCTGATTTGAGGAATGGCTGGCCGACATAATATACATATATGAATGAGTCTCAAAAAACAGCGTTTGACAAACTCAAAGCAAAGAGACTCGGAGATGAAATAGTCCTTTTTATCAAAGAGGTATCTTAATTCCACAGAGTTTTAGCTCAAGCAATTTCTTCCCCACCTCATCAGTTGGTTTCCTTTCCCAACCATTTGCTAGGCAAAGAGAGGCTGCTGTTGAGTTCATATATACAGTACCCCCAAGTTGAAGGCTCAGGGTTACAGTGGCTTAAAAACCAAGGCCCTGACTATTATCCTGGGTTTAAGTGACCCTTGACTAGATGCTTCCTCTGGCCTCCCACCCCTGCAAAAGGGGACACACAAGGAGACAGGAGATGAAACCATTCACAGGCAAACATAAAAGCAAAATAAAATCCCTAGAGAGTGTCTGAGCTCATTGGGCCAGATCTGTAATAATAATATAATAATAATATACAGTATTTATATACCGCCTTTCTTGGTCTTTATTCAAGACTTTATTCAAGGCGGTTTACATAGGCAGGCTTATTAAATCCACGCAGGGATTTTTACAAATTGAAAGAAGGTTCTTTCTTTCAAGAACCACTACATTCAAGGTGTTACACTCCGATCTGGTTTAACATTCTGGCCTCTATCCTCCCACGCTCCGAGCAGATGGAACAGCTCAGCTGCAGCTTGCCAGCTGCTTCAAGGTCGCACGGTCGCACGGTGCCGGTGGCCTCGAACTGGCGACCTTGTGGATGTTAATCTTCAGGCAAATGGAGGCTCTACCCTCTAGACCAGACCTCCTGGTACTTCTTGGGTCTTTAGGTTTTTGGCCCGCATTACACCTCTGTGATCCACTGGCCACACCCAGATGCACTCTGAGTGATAGAGGTCAGAACACACTCGAGCATCCTCAGGTTTGGCCTTAAGCAATTCAGGGGCAATGAGGTCTGTCCGGCTGGACAGTTCAGAAGCACCTGTTCATACGAGCACTCATTTTCAGGGGTTCTGATCTACCCTCTGACCTGGACAGGAGGGTCTGGTGGATCAGGGCAGTTGGCAGAGGTTCCAAGGCAGAGCCAAGTCTTTGGGAGAGCTGTGCAAGGTTCCGATTTGCTCCCAAGCTGATTTTCTGCTTGTTCTGTATGCTTCAGAGGCCTGTCAGCTCAAGCCAACTCCAGTCTTGGGCTCTCTCCATCCACAAGCCTGGCCTGAATTCCTTCCTGACACCGCCACCTTCTCTATGGCGGCTAGTTAGATGCACCGGTTCCTCCCAGCGCCAATCCATTTGCAACAGTGTTTTGGCTGGAGTCGCTCAATATTTCATGCTCCATGCCTGCGCTTCCAGACCAATGACATCAGCTGGCTCCCTTCCCTCAGGGGGCCCTTGTTTGTAATACGCACCAACTTTGGGGAATTGCCACTGTTCCACTCAGGTGAGACCTGCCCCCCCTCCCCCGACAGCAAGACTCAAAGACAACAGCTGGCTTTCAAGTCCCCCAGCTGTCTTGAGCAATGGCAACAGTTGCCTGAGGAAAGGAGAAGTTTTTCTCTTTGTCACCTGCGGGCCGGCCATGCTGAAAGGTCATGGGTTTGGGAGTCCTTGGCGAGGTTGAACTCTGCAACTTCTGGCTGATTGGTGGGCAAGAACAGTCCAAGACAGGAGGCCCAGAGAATAAAATGTGGGGTCTTCCAGGAGCCTGGAGGAGGGAGGCACCAAATGGGAACTGCCTTCCCAAACTCTGCCAGACTTTGCTTACAAGCTCCGGATTGTCCCAGATGCTGACTGGGCCCACTGAACCAAGCCTGAATAACCACCACTGAGTCTAGGCAACTGCTGCATTGGAGCACAACCTGGCAGAGCAGAGAAAAGGGCTGTATGCCTTTGGAAAGCAGAGTGCGTCACGTATAAATATTCTAGGGACATATGGATTTTCATCTTTTAAAATTCTTTTTAAATTGATAGAGAGGAAGCTTCTTTCACAGGCCATCTGCATAGCTCACCTGCGCTCTCCAGGTTTCACGGGGTCTCACCCAGCTATATGTGGAAATACTGCCAGGGTTTGTCACTGGGACCTTCTGAGTGCAAAGCAAGGGCTCTGTCGCTGGTGTGAAACCCTGTATAGCTGTAGATACACACAAAGGGGGACACACACGCACACAATTTGGCATAGACAAAAATGTAGCAATCGCACAAGCCGATGCCCTTGTCCAATCTCGGAATGAGGAAAGACACACATACTGGAAAGAGTCAATCCCATCCCCCTTCAGGAGGCCACAAGGCAGGCCCCTCTGCTTTCCAGGCCTGGCCCTGCTGAAAGATAAATGGGGGCAAAATCGCGGAGAGATGCATACGGAGCAGGAGCCATTTCAAAGCGATTATCTGGGATAACAGTAATTATGGCCAAGAACAGAGAAGGTCAAACAGTCTGTGCTGCTGCTCATGAGGACTGAACTGAAAATATGGCAAGCAAGGAAAAGGCAGGCAGAAGGAGGCCAGGGAAGGAGGCCTCTCCCTTGGGTTTTGGAGGTGTATCTGCCTCCGAAAATCATACCCTGCCAGCGTCATCAGCATCGTAGTAACTGGCTGGACTCTGAAGGCTGCAGGAGAAGACAACAAACATTCTCATCAAGACCCTCTACAACAGGGGTGCCCAAAACCCGGCCCAGGGGCCACTTGCGGCCCTTGGGGACTCCCAATCTGGCCCTTAGGGAGCCCCCCATCTCCAATGAGCATCTGGAGACTTGCTGGAGCCCACACTGGCCCAACGCAACCGCTCCCAGAGTGAGGGCGACTGTTCAACCTCTCACATGAGCTGTGGGACGAGGGCTCCCTCCACTGCTTGTTGTTTCACATCTGTGATGCAGCAGTGGCAGCAAAGGAAAGGCCAGCCTTGCTTTGTGCAAGGCCTTTTAGAGGCCTTGAGCTACAGTAAGACCTTCATTCATTCATATAAGTTCCATCTCTAATATATTCATTTATGTAAATTTATTCAAATTTTAAAAAATTCTTTTTTATCCTTGGCCCCCAACACAGTGTCCAAGAGATGATGTGGCCCTCCTACCAAAATGTTTGGACACCGCTGCTCTACAAGATCACATCAGGGGAACTTCTTTGCATTCCTTCTCTAATGAACCAATGCAACGAGGCACAGTCTCCGGTGTGCCTGACACTGGCACCTGCTCCTCCTGCCACCCTCTCTTAAGGGATGCCAAGTCAGTGGCAAATATTGGTCATATCTCATGAATTTTCCACCATAAAATATATAAATATATATTATAAAATACCCTGTATAATATAAGGCCAACCTCCAAATAAAATAGGGAGGCAGTTAACCTCAAATAAATCCATGATGGTTTTTTAAAAACCATTTCCAAATATGTGCCAAACAAATAGCCTGGTTGGTCATTCTTTGGAAAATGGTTTTAAACGCACATCGTGGGCTGCATTTGCAGCTAATTTGTATTCATGTTTTCTTAGCATTTGGTTTTAATATTTTTTTCTCATGAATTGATGAGATCCCAACTTAGAATTGTCTCCACCCAGAGCTCCTTCTGCTCTCTCCTCTCTAGTCTGGGTTCATCCTCTTTCCTGGTGGAGGACCTCCTTGGACAAACTGTAGACCTCCTGGGTACCAGAACCCAATGGCCTGCACCTGACATTTCTGCAGGCCTGATTCCTCCCCACACAGTACTGACCCAAGGAGGCAGCCTGCCTCTCTCACAGTCTCCAAGGGATTCATGTCCCTTGGGACAGGACCTGCCCTCTTGCAGTTCAAGTGCTACATACACAAAACACTCCGAAGTGGTTAACTCTGCTAACCTCACACACAGAAAGGAGGTGGCAACCCCACATCTCAGCTCCCCTTTGTGAATACTCAATATCAGACAAATTCAGGTCCAAGTTCTTGGACATCATCTCAGCAATTGTTAACAATTGCCCACCTGATTGATCCAAGGCTCAGCTGACCCAAGGAAAGAGCAGACTGGAGAAGGACATTCAGCTGCACTGGGGTTGCAGGATAGGGCTCTGGCAGAGTCTCAGTGAGAAACAGGGGGGAAAGACTCAAGGAAGGCAGGCCTGGAGCACACGCTGCCTCTTCCCAAGGGATGGTAAGCTCTGAGCTCACTGCTGCTTCCTTGTTGGAAGAGCTGCAGGCAGCTGTTGGGCAGACACTGAAAAGCCAAACTGCGAGCCAGGAGCCCTGGCCAAGTGAGGAGGTTGTGCCAGGAGGAGCCAAGCTGGGAGGTGAGGATCAGAGCCAGTAAAGGAGTTTGGTTTGGTTGAGCCAGGAGACCAACTGGGAAGTGGAGCCAGGGCCATAGCCAGCAACAGCCACTCTTGTCTTGGCAAAGTCCCAGCTTCAACCACCACCTTTCTAGCCCTTCCTGTTCAGAAACAGCAGCCGGCCTGGCTGGGTGGAATCTCCCCAGGAACTGGGAGCTGTTCAAATGCCCAGGAGATGCTCCAAGATGCAACCCCCGGAAACTCCGGACAATCCCCCACCCCTTCCCTGGAAACAAATAGAGCTCTTCCCTAGAGAGCAGGCAAGGAACACTGTCCAAGGTGCCACGTGAATCCAGATCCCTTTGAAAGATGAACGCATCAACTGGGGGGACTGGAGCAGTCAGGTTTCCAGAGGTATCCCAGCCGGAGCCACCCCCACTGCACAGGTAATGAGGAGAACTTCAGCTCCAAAATCCCTTCTGCTCAGCACTCAGCATCTTCAATAGACAAGCCCCCTTCACGTGGTATAGGCTGTTTCTCCAGCCACAGCTCTGTAGTACCAGCAGCAACAAGACTTGTTCAGGCCCTCACAGCATCCGGTTGGCCTTTGAGGGTTGGAATTAAGATCAGTGACTATCTGGGTTAGCGGCACAGAGAACTCTTGGAGGCGAGGAACAGCCAGGCCATGCAGTTGGTCACCCACTGAGAAACCAGGGCATCCTTCGGCTCGAATGGAGAACTTTGCCCTGGGAGGCTATTCGTGCTCTAGGAGTTCCTGGCAGGACCACAGACAGTGGCACATTTCAACAAAACACTCAGTTCCAAATCTGCCTACTAGCCGTTCCTTCTCCTGCCACTTACTTCAACTTCTGAGCTTATTATGCTTCTTCTAAAGATCTGTTCATGTCATTCCGAACTCCCAGAGGGGACTGCAGCAGTTTTAAGTCAGACATACAAAATTGGCATTTAAAAACATCTCGGATAAATGCAAGAGGCACATCGGCAGGCTGGCCTTTGCAGGTTTACTCCGAAGCAAATCCTAACGCATTCAGCTGAACTTGCTCCCAGGTAAATGTGTATAGCATTTTAGCCTTGACATGACATGAGCTACATGCTCGCTCGCTCGCTCTCTCTCTCTCTCGCAGGAAAAAGGATGGCCTTGGTGCTAACATATGCCCCTAAGCAAATTTCTCAGCTCACCTTAGTGAACCGGATGCATCTTCTTTGCTATAGCCTTTTTTGAAGACAGTTTCAACGGTAGCACTGAGCAGTTCTGCTGGTATCACCAGTTCTGTTGTCAGACAATTCCCAGAGCTCTACTTTCATTGGCTGCCAGTTGCCATGTCTGACCCAGGATCTGTTATCCTCTAACTTGAACTGCAGGTTTAGGCCTGGCAGAAGCCGAGTGAGATGTAAGGATCAAGAGGCACGGATGGGAAAAGCAGACTGTGACTCGAGTCAAGTTGCCGAGTCACTGCCCCCCACGACTCAACTCAAAAATGAGTCCTAATAGGAGTACTTTCTGAGTCTCCAAGTCACCTTTTAGTGACTCTAATGGACTCGACTCGAGTCACCCCCCCCTTCAAAAAGTGGAAAAAATGGAACTGCTGCCGGGGAGCGTCTATGTGTGTCAGAGCTCTCCTTGAACACTCCCCTGATGTCCCCACCCATCTGGAAAGAGGGCAGGAGGGGTGGGAGGAATGGCAAGAGAGCCAGGACAGATGCGCAAAAGAGAGGAAGAGGGTCACGAGCAGCAACTGGGGAGCTTACCAGGACAACCCAATTCTTGCAGCTCTACTCAGTAGTCCCTCTGTAGCCACTCATTCAATGAGGGTCCCCCTCCCTCCCAAGTAACAACAGAGCCATGCCTGCAAAGCACGATTGTTCCCTGCCTCCTGTCTCTCCCTGGGCAGAGTCGCTCCCTTTAAAAAGTCAACCATGAAAAATAGGGCTGGTGTGTGTTTGTGTGTGTGTTTACTCACTCCCCTGCTGCCCCATCTGTAAACGGGGCTGGACAGGTGGGAAGGACTGTGTAACGGCTGGAACAGAAGCAGTGAGAGGGAAGAGGACCCTCTTGAGCAGCAGCTGGGAGGCTTTACCAGGACTACCCAATCCATGGCAGCCCTACTCAGAAGTAGTCCCATTTGTGCTGGCCATTCAATGAAGATTGCCCCTCCCCTCCTCCTCCTCCTGCCCTCCCTCAGCCAATGGAAATATGAGAATGCCACCCTTAGTCCGATGCTCATCCTTCCTTCCTTCCTTCCTTCCTTCCTTCCTTCCTATCAGAGATGGGAAAAGATAGTCCAGTGTCCCCTCCCCACTCCCACTTGCATTAACCCTTGCCTGCCTCCCACTGGAACTCCCTGCTTGCTTGCCGTCGGGATGCTGCCCCACAAGGTTTTCCACGTGATGAAAACAGTAAGCAAGCACCCCCAGACACAGGGAGACTCAAGTCAGCACATGTGGGGATGAGTGCTGAGTCAGGGGGACCCTGACTCTTTTTCAGAGTCTTCCATGTGCGCAACTGAGTTGCAGCAAAAATCACACATTTTCGCAACTCAAGTCCAAGTCACCTGACTCGAGTTCCCAACACTGCGAAGAGGGTGACCTTTCATTGCTTGCATGTGCAGGCCTAGCCTTCTTCAAGGAGCTTGGGGTGACACACACCATTTCCCCCCCCCCCTTCATCTTCTCAATAACCCAGTGAGGTAGGCCAGCCTGAGGGATCACAACTGACCCAAAGCTGTCCAGTGAGCTTCGCAGTGGAGCCATTTGCTCCCAGTGAGAGATGCTAACCACTGCACCACACTGATTCTGGAGCATGTGCCAAGTTCCTTCCTTAATCCTGGCACTGCTCCAGCTAAGGACAGCCTGCAGGACAGCCAGAATCAGGCTCTTGGTACTGATTCCATCCCCCAAGACTTCATTTCCCCCTGCAGCTCACAGAGCTGACGGTGTACACCCAGTTCCCGCCTGCCCTTGACACCTGCAGACACAGCCTTGGTCACCAAATCCCAGCATCTCCAGCTCAAGCTCCAGAGCATGTGTGAATATGCTTCCTCCTGAGTCAGACCATTGGTCCACACAGCCCTACAGCATCTTCTCTGACTGGCAGCAACTTCTCTGCATTCCAGGCCAAGGCCTGCCCTATAATCCGTTGCCTGCTTGTTCAGCTGGAGATGCAGGGACCTAGGAGTCACCTGCCTGCCAATCACACACTCTCTCACTGAGCAGTGCCTCCAATCCTGGCTCTGCCTTAAACCAATTCCAAGAAGCAGCCTTCCCATACCTATGCCCAATAACTGGAGGGGCGGAACTGAACCTGGGCTGTTCTGCACACAAATTATGCATTTGTCCATCCAATGCAGCTTCCTCCCATCTCAGCCTTTCAAGAATACCCAACCCAGATGAGAGCCTCCCTTCCCACCACCTGGTCTTCAGGTCCTTTTCCCCCAAGCCTTCTTGCAGCTTAGCAGACTCCAAGGCCCCTTTTTTTTTTCCTTTTACAACTCTGCACACATGCACACCCATTGCCCCTATTAAAAGAATAATTTAATTAAGTGGAAGAAAATGTAATTAATTTTAATTGTTGGAGATAATTCACTTTTCTTTTATTAACACTTTTAAAAAAAATGTCTATATATACACATACATATATCTTGGAGCCCAGTAAGTGTCATATTATAGGGTAATTAAATTCTCTTATAGGAACTAGTTAATCGTCAAGTGCTTGGAATTCTCTCAGGCATAGTTTGTTGGCCGCAAGCTCAATCTGAGACACGGACAACCTTGTTTCCAGATAAGAGTGCATCTGAACATATGCAAAGTTTGGCAGGAGAGAAAGGACCAGAGAGTTGGCAGACAGATAGAAAGAGGGGAGCAAAGTTCACCAAGAAGGTGCCTGAGTTGGGGGCATGATCGAGACATACATAATTGTGCAGGGGATGAAAACAGTGAAGTTCTTTTCTTTCATGCTCAATACCAGAACCAGGGGACAACCACTAAAATTGAGTACTGGGAGAGTTAAGAATGTCAGAAGAGCCCTGCTGGATCAGGCCAAAGGGGTCCTATCTAGTCCAGCTTCCTGTAGCTCACAGTGGCCCATCAGATGCCTCAGGGAGCACACAAAGACCACAGGACACTTGCATCTCACTGTCACTTCCCTGCATCTGGTCATCTATTTACCTTCGTACCCTCCTCCCTATGAAGACACCAGACCTCACCTGGATTTAACTTGGGCCACTTTATTAAACACAAGTGACCAATTTTTAAAGCCTGAAGCCTACTAAACACACCTTTAGTTTGGGGTAAGTGAAAAAAACTACCATCCACAGCCAATTCAGGTGACAGAAAAAAATTCCTACCCAGCCCTCATAATGAGCAACCAGTTAATTTCAGACTGTACATCCCCATCATGACTTGTAACCTGTGATGGGGTTTTCCTCCAGAAATCTGTCCAATCCCCTTTTAAAGGCACCTAAGCCAGACGCCATCACCACATCCAGCAGCAGGGAGTTTCACAGCTAATTACACACTGGGTAAAGAAATATTTTCTTTTGTCTGTTCTAACTCCCCCAACACTCAATTTTAGTGGCTGTCCCCTAGTTCTGGTGTTGTGTGAGAGGGAAAAGGGTATCCCTCTACCCATTCCACACAGTTCTGCACAATTTTGTATGTCTCAATCATGTTCCCTTTCAGACACCTCTTTTCTAGGTTGAAGAGCCTTAAATTATGTAGCCTTTCTTCATTAGGGAAGTGCCACAACCCAGAAATCATTTTGGTCGCACTCTTCTGCACATTTCGTAGTTCCACTATGTCCTTTTTAAGATGTGGTGACCAGAACTGAATACAATACTCCAGTGTGGCCATACCATTGATTTATACAAAGGCATTATTATTATTAACTGTATTATTCTTAATCCCCTTTTTAATTATCCCATGCATGGAATTGGTCTTCTTCACCGCTGCCACATATTGGGTTGACACTTTCATCAAACTGTCCACCAGAGCACCCCAAGATATTTTTCCAGAGCTGTCACAGTCAGCTCAGACCCCATTAGCCTACATATTAAGTTTTGATTTTTTGCCTCAATGTGCATTACTTTACATTTTCTTATACTGAAACTCATCTGCCATTTTGCTGCCCATTCTCCCAGTTTGGAGAGATCCCTTTGGAGCTCTTCACAAATCCCTTCTGGTCTTCAACACCTGGAAAAGTTTAGTGTCATTTGCAAACTTGGCCACTTTACAGGTCATTTATGAACAAGCTGAAAACAGATCCCTGGGGCACACCGCTTTTCACCTCTCTCCATTGTGAAAATTGCCCATTGACACCCACATTCTGTTTCCTGGACCTCAGCTAATTTTTAATCCAGATTTAATCCAGGACCTGCCCTCTTATTCTCTGACTGTGAAGTTTTCTCAGCAGTCTATGCTGAGGGACAGTGTCAAACGCCTTCTGAAAATCCATATATATAATATTCACTGGTTCTGCCACATCTATATGTCTGTTAACCTTTTCAGCTGACAAGTTAGTTGAACTGACAAAATGAAATATTATTTTACCCAGTGTGTACATCTGTGGAACTCCATGCCACATGCTGTGATGGCACCTGGCCTAGATGCCTTGAAAAAGGGCTTTGACAGATTGATGGAGGTAAAGTCCACCACAGGTTGCAAACCATGATGACTGTATGTAACCTCTGAGATTTAGAGAGAGCCTATCTCTGACTGCCAGATGCAAGGGAGATGCAATAGGATGCAGGAATCTTTGTCTTGAGTACTCTCGTTAGTCATCTGATCAGAGCGGTATGTTCTAGTTCCCCTCTTCAAAAAGGTATACTTCAAAGCAGGAACAATTCTTCTCAAAGCACATTCTACACACACAAACCCCAGGAATAAATAAAGTCACACTCTTCTCTATTTTTCACCACCCACAAAAGCTTCACAGGGCTTGTTTCACCTCTGCAGCTTGGCCAAAGGGGATCATTTTCTCATCCCTTGGAAATTGCCAAAAAACCAAAAGCAGCAAGAACATCTCATCGGACAAGAATGACAAAACCCAAACTGTAAATAGCCTCCTATTCATTCCACCGGCTCTTTCAGCAGGCAGAAAAGGAGTAGGGAAGAAATCAATTGGACCAGTCCAGCCATGAGCGCAGGCCGTCTGCCAGGTATTGATCCCACCCAGAAATCTTTCTGAAATGGCATCTCTTGCAAGTCTTTGGTCCTCAGCACACACATCCATTTCAAGTCCATTTATTCTCCCTAATACCTTGATTAAGCAATGAACAGCCCTGCTGCCTGTCTTTGGAGGGCGGGACACAGCCATCAATTCGGGCTCTACCCTCCTCCTTTTTCTAGGCCTTCCTCCACATTCACTTTTTCTCCCCACAGGACTCCACCTGTCCATTAAGATCTGGGAGGGGAGCTGCTGTGTGGATCCAACAGTCTTCCAAGGCCAGGCTGCTGGTGATAGGTAAGAAGGCCTTCTCAGTGGCAGCCTCACACTAGAGAACTCCCTGCCACATGAGGGTCTTTCCCCTGGTTTTTTCAACAGATGTTTTCTGGGACTCAGTTTTGTTGTCCTAACAGTCTGCGGCTCTCAATCGACTTTTCTCCCTTATTGTAGAGGCCTGTTTCTCACTCCATTTTTGTACACTGCTTTGAGCCCTGTCGTGGGAGGAAACATGGGGGTCTACATTTTTAAAATCAGACCAAATCTATCACCTACCCGCCAGGGTCACTGGGAGGATTCATGCGATTTGTGCCACGTGTGCTGCCCTGGGTTCCTTGTGGTCAACAGCAGGATATAAATGCAATTGCCAAAGCAGTCGGCAATTCCTTGTCTGCTAGCCTGGGGGCTTGGGCCAAGGACTTTGCTTCCAGTCCACAGAGGCTGCCTTTCGAGGGCACAACACTTGCAAGGCAATTCAAAACAAACAAAAAGAGCCCCTCTGAAGGAGGACAGCGATTGATCAAAGGCCACTAGACTTGCACTTGCAGGGGAGCGACAGCCTGATAGGGCTGCTGGCCTCCCTCCCTCTCTGCCCCAGAGGTGTCTGCAGAAAACAGATCTGGGACACCATGAGACAGTAGGGCTCTCTGTGAGCTCTTCTTAGCCAGCAGCGCTAGGAACGGAACTTCCATCTTCCAAGTCCAGACAGTGGGGAGGGCTGCTGCCTTTGCCTCCTGCTTGTGGACTTCCCCGCTGGGCATTTGGAAGACTGCCCAAATGGGCTGGATGGGCTTCATCTGAGCCTGATCCCACAGGGCTTTTCTTAGGTTCTGCTCTTAACAGTACAACTAAGATTTAAGAGAAGAGCGCTAGGTTGCACTGGGTGGGCTTCGGGAATGAGGGAGAGAGGGGCAAATGCATCTTACCGTGTTTGCATTTGGGAAACTGAAATAGCCCCTCCCCCCAACTGCAAGTCCCCAACTGCCATGAGTGGGCACAGTTGGTGGACCAGCCATAGGCATTCAAAGAGCCCTCCTCAGGACTACTGGAGAATCCTGGATCAACGGTGAGGCCAGGAGCACCCCCAGTCCACCAGCCTGCCCCTTACAGTCAGTGCAATCCCACCAAGGCTAGACCTGGGTATGTGGCGGACTGTGGTGTGAATGCATTGCTTGGCACCTCCAGGGAGGGCTGGGCAAGACCCCTGGAGAGTGGCTGCCAGTCTGTGTCGGCAAGTCTAAGCTAGACCAATGAAGGGTCCAACTTGGGAGGAAGCTGGTTGCCAGGTTCAGACCTGACTTGGCTGCACTGCAGCTGCACTTAGCCTGCCTGTTTAGGGCCGCGCCCAGGCTTTCTAGACACATGTCTCCCCAAGACTGCAAAAGCGAGGCACATGCCACTCTCCAAGGACAAGTGCAAAGCTTGGTTATTGAGCAAATGGGTTCCAGTTTCAGTAAGAGAGAGGGTGGGAGGAAAGCCTCCCTTGCAGAATTTGTTCCCTTTGCTGGATGATAAAGGACAATTTCAAAAGGGGGGGGGGAAGGGAATTAAAAAAAAAAAAACACCAGGAAATGGATGCTCAAAAGAAACAGAAGGAATTTGAGCCAGGAAGGAAACAGCCCCCACCCCCCAGCTGAGCTTTGCACACAATTCTGGTGACTGATCAGGGAGGGAAACGGCATCATCTCGAGGACTTGTAGAAAACACTGTAATTTTCCTGCACAGGCCACAGCAATAATAATAATAAACAGGTATTTATATACCGCCTGTCTTGGTCTTTATTCAAGGCGGTTTACATAGGCAGGCTGATTAAATCCCCGTAGGGATTTTTACAATTGAAAGAAGGTTCTATCTTTCAAGAACCACAACAGTCCAGGTGTTTCACTCTGATCTGGTTTCACATTCTGGCCTCCTTCTCCCACGCTCAGAGCAGATGGAATCGCTCGGCTTCAGCTTGTCAGCTGCTTCAAGGTCGCACGGTGCCCGTGGCCTCGAACTGGCGACCTTGTGGATGTTATCTTCAGGCAGTCGGAGGCTCTACCCTCTAGACCAGACCTTCTGCCACAGCAACTGTGGCACACAGCAACTGCTCTTGTCACCAATTTAAGTATTTAAAATATACAATTGCCATAAAGGAATTACACACTGCTGGCAGACTAAGGAAGACTCCCGACAGCACTGTTTGTGTTCCTCCGGTGGATTATCATCTCCAAAAGATTTGGCAGTCCCTTCTAATTGCTCCACTCCTCTTGGAGTGCGCATGTGTTGGTGGTGGTGATGTCGATGACAAGGATCGACACGTTTTGTGGTCCTCCAAAGAAAGGATGCAAGAGGGGGGTCTGCCAGACTGGACCAAAGGCCTAACAAATAACCAACCCAGAAAGACAAAATGACATGAAGTGGGAATGCCCACTAGTTGCCCCCAAGTGCCTCATACTCATTGAGGTACTGTCACTGAACCTGGGTGTTCCACTGACCACCCAGAGCCCAAGAGCTGCTGGCAGAGTCTACCCACTACCCTAGGGGCAGCATTGCTGGATCAGACCAGTCTTCTGTCTTGGCCAACTAAGGGCGCAATCCTACTTTGTGCTGGAGCAGGCAAGCCAAGAGACTTGCACTGCATCCAGTGCAGGATAGGGGCCCAAAGTGGCTCAGCCAGGGGTAAGGGGAAACTTTTCCCCTTACCTCTGGGTAAGGCACCCTGGCCCCAGTGGGTCTCCTGAGGTGACCTTGCGCCACCTCCTGAGGTGGCACAAGTCCGAGGAGGGCGGAGCAGCTGGAAGCTATTCCGAACTCCCTGGGAACGGGGGTTGGGATCCGGCGTAACTGCCAGGTCCCAGCTCCATCTCCCACTTCCCACCTGCCTGCCCCCAGGGCCACGCTCCCACCGCCCCGGAACGCCTCCCTCCCGCCTCCTCCTCACCCCCCCCAGAGTCTTGTGTTGGCCAAACTTCACCAACCTATGTGCCTCTGTCAGTGCAGAGGCTTCTGTCAGCCTCCACAAGCCAGCGACCTTCCACGTGCTGGCCTTGCCAACTCATGAGGAGGCGCAAACGTGCCTTATGGCACGTTTTCGACCCTCCTAGGTACTTCTCTGGATTGCACCCTAAATAGTTTTGAAAAGCCCACCAAGCAGGGCCTGAAGGCAATGGGCCTCACCTGCTGTTTGCTCTTCAATAATTGGAGGTAGACTGCTTCCAGTAATGGAAGCTCTGCACTGGACACCAGAAATGGCCTTGCTGGAACAAGCCAGTGCAGCTTCTCCTTTCTAAGATAGTTCCTAGAAGTCCACACAGAGAGAAGTCCTGACCTGCTTATCCTCCACCACAGTCAGTCAAGCAGAACAGGCCGACTCTGAATATGCAGGCTCCATCCCCGACCTGATTTCTCTGTCTACGCACAATATGCACTTCATCCTCTGCTGAAACAGAGGGAGTGGACAAGAGCAGAACTCCTCCTTTCCAAGCCATGTTGACTGACACAGGCTTCTATGCGCCAAGCATGTCACACATTATCACCTATTCCTTCTTTGTGGCAAGAGAAATCAATTATCAGAAGAGCCAACATTTGGAAACCACACTGGCTGTCTAGGCACCCTCTTGCTTCATAAAGCACCATAAGCAGACTTGGCACACCAAAATCACGCAGAAGAGCAAATTAATTTTCCCAAAATCACTTGGTGGTGTGTGTGTTTTTTTTAAATTCCAAGACAATGGAACACAAACGCTCCAGCTCTCATCTGAAGCAGTCAGCAGGATTGTTCTCCGCCAGCCCCTCTGGCCCCCCAAGAACAAGGGCTGCATCCGTGGAGAGCTATTATTATTTTTTAAAGCAGCGTCTGTTGCCAACCTCTGAGTTCTCCTCCGCTGGCGCCTACAGCAGCCATCATTACCAACTCGCCACCAGCTGGTCACTGTTAACACCTCCATTCTGAGGACGAGCTGCTTAAGAGCTGCTTTGATCTCAGAGAGCGGCTGAGCCGTTGTTGGCGGTTTAACAGAGAGGGATTTGCCACCAAAGGCCAGTTAATTCCAACTCCACTTCAGGAGCAAGTGAAATTGGAAAAAGAGAGAAGGCGAGAGAGAGAGATGGAGGGGGGCTGTTTCCAGGGGAGCGCAAGTAGCAGAGCTGCAGGAAAGATTTCATTGCAAACACAGAACTTGCCTTCCGTCGAGGAGCCTGTGGAATTCCAAGCCTGGGGGGAACACACAAACAGCCAAGCACATGGTTCACCCGTATTTGGAACTGTGCAATCCAAGGGGACAACTACAAGCATGAACTGAATACTAGGGCTGACCCAGCCATGAAGACAACTGAAGTCACTGCCTCAGGCAGCAGATCAGTGAGGGTGACGGTCTCTGCCCACCTACTTTCCTCCACTTTCTGGACTGAAAAGGAAAAGGGGGAGAGGAAGAGGAAGTGGGGAGGGGAGGAGAGCACTGATCTAGAACACTAGGGTGTGGACAGAGCAGAGGTCGGCACATCATCAGGTAAGGGGTCAATATTTGGTATGTGGCCACAGGTGTCAAGGGATACCTTGACACCTGCTGGATACCAAAATCCAAGCCATGACCTTGTGTCTGTCACAGCTCTCAGACTGAGGAGGAAGGGAATGCTGGAGCAGACCTGGACCCTGAGCCCAGGACTGGTCCAGCAGGTCGAGCAGAGGATGGTCAAGCAGGGGGTGGGACTAAATGACCTCTAGTGTGTATTCCAACTCTTAACACTCTCCCCCAGAATCTGCACCCTCCCTAAGAGTGACTCCTCTGAAGAAGCAGCCTCGTCTATACCCGAACCTCATACTCCCCCATAGCCATGATCCAGATGTTGGAGAGGTGGAGAGCAAGCTTTAAGTCAGAGGGATGCTCTCACAGCACTCTTCCCCACTCCAGACAGGAGGGTCAGAGCCTGGGAGGGAGCACCTCGGCCACAGGGCACTTTAGGGCTGAGCCCTTGGAATAAGGGGCTTACAGAGCACCCCAAGGGCTTCACTTTGCCAAGTCCTGCTGAGTTAACATCCCCTTGAGGCCCCCAACAAACAGGTAACTGTGACCAGGTTCAACTGCCCCAGGGAAAGACCCCACAAAGATGTGGGCAGTCAGTGTCGAGAATTCTGGGCAAGAAGGACCACCATCCTGACTCAGGCCGCAGCCTCTGCATATTACAGCACCTCATTTGTACATTTTCCAAGCAGAAATTATCATGGAGCAAGACATCCACAAACATCTCCATTCCCAAGCGGTGCCCCCAAGGAGGTAAAATAAATGTTCTACCTGAACCAGACCAACGCACTGCGGTGGAACGCGAACGTAAGTGGAAATTAAATTGGGAAGTCAAGTGCAGAAATAGGTGTTAGACCGCAAAGCAATTTAAGTTCTGAAAAGCTAGCTCTTAATTATATACACGATTATCTCAAGCCGACACTTAGACGTTAAAGGTTAAGACTGCATACTTAATAAGTTAAAAACAGAGGATCCTCCTGGACACCCACAAGTCCCAGCAAGGCAAGCTCATAAACTTCTGCTAACTGCAAGTTCCGACGCTTCTCCACAGAGGCCATTTCTCTGCTGTGGCTGGGACTGAAGGTAGCTCTCCACTGATGGGGTGGGCCTGCCCTAGGCCTGCAGCCGGCACCCAGCAGTCACTGGACAGATGCGCTAGTGCAAAGCCTGCAAGCATGAAGGGGATTGTCTTTCACTGTAAATGAGATTTTGAGGTAGACTGCCTCGATGCACTGAGGCTCATTGAATGCTTTGGCGGCAATAAACCATAGGTCAGTGGCGTAGCTAGGTCATTTGATACCCGAGGCCCTTGTCACCCCATATGACATAATTATTTAATTATTAATTAATTATATTAATTATTCATTCATTCACATTTTACACCACCCTTCCTCTAAGCAGCTCAGGGTGGTGTACATGGTTCCTCCCCTTATTTTGTCCTCACAACAACCCTGTGAGGTAGGTGAGACAGAGACAGTAATAGTCATGACACAGAATGGATAATCATAATGGCCAGAAAATAAATGCAGTGAATATTTCCCCACAAGCAATGGATGAAATTTTGCATCAAATGGTATATAACATGATGGTATTTTTCCTAAAAGCCACGATTTCCAGAATTTTGGTCACTAGGGTGTCACCCCCCCCCCAAGAATGCCTAATTGACCTGTTTTGAGTAAAGGCAGTGGTTCTCAAACTTTTAACACTGGGACCCACTTTTTAGAACGACAATCTGTCCAGGACCCACTGGAAGTGATGTCATGGCTGGAAGTGACATCACCAAGCAAAATAAAATAATTATAAATAATTAAAGAAAAACAGATAAATAAGGGGAAGCCAGCCCTGTTTCACCAAGTGAATTTTCACTGTAGCCTGCCTGCAATAACCCTCCCCCCCCAAAAAAAAATATCAGTGAGATTTTCAACCCTCCCCGTGCCCAGTTCAGTGTAAGTTCTTGTACTTCAAGCATTGCACTATCAGGACCCACCTGGCTTTACAAGCCTAAAAATAAATAAAAATTGACCTGACCAGCTGAAGCCTCTGTTTATTCTTTGGGGGGGCTACTGCCTTCTGGAGCATTTGTTGAGCTCCACTTTCATCGAACTGGGACCATGCAGCTAGCCTTGCATTCCCCTTTGCCTGACTTGACCAGCAGCCAAGGCACGTTCGCTTACTCGTGAGTAAACACAACCATGTGGCTTACTTTCACTTTCTATAGGGCTCAATACATCCGCCTGCTTGGAGGGTGGGACTTCCTTCTTGGGTATTTTTTGGGGGCTGCTTTCATTGGACAGGAACCATTCTGGTGTCCTTGGATGCCTCTAGCCTGCCCTTTCCGAAAGACTAAGGCAGGTTTGCCTACTCACGAGTAAACACGCGATACGGCTCGGTTTCACTTTCCATAGAGCTCCATGCATTTTTTGGGTTTTTTGGCCATAACTTTTGGTGGAAAGGAGATGCTTTACTCTGGGTTTTTGCATTGCATTCTGCTGGAAATTCCGCATCCAACGGTATATGGCATGATGGGGTTACTCTTAACCTTCACGATGTTAGCGCCATTGGGTCATTTGTGGTGTCACGCCACCCAAGGCTGGTACCTGCGGCAGACCCCCCTGCCTTTGCTAGCTATGCCACTGCTTAGGGAGAGGCAAGTTGCCTGCTTCCATCCTTTCTTATCCAAGACTTCACTGATTCCCCTTGGGAAGCTGGGACCATACTGAATCTCACCAGTCCTGGGAAATGACAAAGCAATTCAGCATTCCAGGCTCCAAGGGACAGATCTGAAGGAGGAAAATTTGAAAACACCCTAAGAACAGAGGTCACATCCCCAATTAACACCACTGCTTCCTGAATTGCAAGACAGTATGAAGCTGTCAGACCTGAAGTTTCCCCATTGTTGTTATTGTTGTTGCTAGAAGAAGAAGAAAGCAAGAATCATCCCAATCGTCATAGGGACTTTGGGTGCTATCCCAAAACAGCTGGAAAAGCATCTGAACACCATCAGGATGAGCACAAGTACCACCAGCCAATTACAAAAGGCTGCCTTACTAGGAACAGCACATTTCCTCCAGCGATATTTGTAATGCAACATCATGAAGACAAAAAATAGCTACCTATCCTAGGCGGAAATGGAAAAGGTGCAAAAGAGAGCGACTAAGATGATTGCTGGGCTGGGGCACCTTCCTTATGAGGAAAGGTTAAGGTGTTTGGGCCTCTTCAACCTAGAAAAGAGGCGCCTGAGGGGGGACATGATTGAGACATACAAAATTATGCAGGGGATGGACAGAGTGGATGGAGAAATGCTCTTTACACTCTCACATAACACCAGAACCAGGGGACATCCACTAAAATTGAGTGTTGGGAGAGTTAGAACAGACAAAAGAAAATATTTCTTTACTCAGCGTGTGGTCGGTCTGTGGAACTCCTTGCCACAGGATGTGGTGATGGCATCTAGCCTGGATGCCTTTAAAAGGGGATTGGACAAGTTTCTGGAGGAAAAATCCATTACAGGGTACAAGCCATGATGTGTATGCACAACCTCCTGATTTTAGAAATGGGTTATGTCAGAATGCCAGGTGCAAGGGAGGGCACCAGGATGACGTCTCTTGTGATCTGGTGTGCTCCTTGGGGCATTTGGTGGGCCGCTGTGAGATACAGGAAGCTGGACTAGTTGGGCCTATGGCCTGATCCAGTGGGGCTGTTCTTATGTTCTTATGTCCTTGGGAAGGACTTGAAAGGTGGATACAAACGGAATTCAGTAAAAACAGCACGACTGTGTGAAAATATAATAATAAATGATGTAATGAATGTAACAAATGTAATGAAGACAACAATAGAAGGCATCAGTGATGATAGTAAATGTCGTTTACGCAAAAAATGGGACAAAGCAATCAATCATCTCATTTGCGAATGTCCCAAAATAGCCAACACCTGTTACAAAGAACGGCACAATAATGTGGCCAAATTAGTCCACTGAGCCTTATATAAAAAGGACAGCATACCCGCATCAGAAAAGCCGTGGCAACCCCAGGTGGGATGAGTAGTAGAGAATGAAGAGGTCAAGAGTCTGTGGGATTTTCAGATACAGACTGACAGACATGTGGAGGTCAATATTCCAGATATTGCCATCATAGAACCAGGCGTGTGTTAATCGTAGATGTTGCCCTTCCCGACAACTCGTGAATGTTGGAGAAAGAACAGGACCTGTGCATAGAATTGACACGAATCTGAATGAAGCATGCAAAAGTGCTGCTGATAGTAATCAGCGCACTAGGAACTATCCACACAATTTAAAGAGTACTTTGCACAACTGGACACCCCGACAATAACACCAGCTGAATTACAAAAGACTGCCATAATTGGCACAGTGTCCACCCTTCGTTGGTACCTCATCTACACCTACATGTCAGGCAGACGTCCGTATGGATGAGGATTTTATGGTTTTTGTATGTACATACAATCAATATCAGCTGTGTTGTCATTTTGATGTGAAGAAGAAGAAGCAGCGGCAACAGCAGCAGCAGTGTCTGGCACTTTGCATAGAGTGAAAGGCCAGGTCAATTCACAGACACATGGGAGAAAAGAAGGGGGAAGGGAAACACTTGAGATTGTTTCAGTCTCTTGTATTTAAGCGTAGTTATAAAAAGGAGCAAGAACTAAAGTCGGGTGCCGATGGCTCCATGGAAAAGGTGGGACTTCAGAAGGGTTTTGAGGACTGTGAGAGAGCAAGTGTCCCACAGGCAATCCCAGAGACAGCTCCAGACCTAAGGAGAAGCCTGGGGATCTTGCAACTCTGGCAGGCAAGATCCAGGGAGGAGGGGCTACAAGGGACAGAGTCACTCAAGGAACCAGGGTCCTGGAGCTGGAAGGGTGAAGGAGAGCGCGATCCAAGGGGGGAGAGGGAGAGAATTTCAAGGCAGCCCGAGGAGGAGGGGGGCTGCCCAAGCGAGGAGCTGCACGGCTCCAACTCAGCGCTTAATTACTCCGCTCTCTTCACCTCCTGCTACCTCGAGGTATTTTAACATGACACTCTCTGGCAGAGAGGATGGATTGATCGGCCTGCTGACATTCGGAGCACCTGATTAATGTGGCGCTTGCTGGTCCTCCCAAACTTGAGGGGGAATTAATCTTCAGATGTGGGAATTACTCAATAAACCATTCAAACATGCAATAAGCCAAGCCATTAAAAATTAATCGCTCGACATCCCAGCCATGTAAACACAGCTAATAAGATCCTGGCAGGAGATAAGGTGGAGTGGGGCAGGGGGGAGAAGCCAGCAGGATGCAAGAAAGAGGTCAACCTGCACAGGGAGGGCACAGAGACAGGTCTCGGGCAATGCTGCCTTCAGGCACAGGAGGGCCCCGTTGTAGCGGGGGGGGGGGGGCTCGCTTCTCAAATTGCCTTCTGTAACTATTGTAGTCCACGGAAAGTCACAAGGAAAGGCAGAAAGGCCTTGAACAGCCTTGGAAACCAGAAGACAATGGACTAGTCAGAACACGAGAAGCACCCAGCTGGGTCAGGCCCAAGGGGACCCAACTAGTCCAGCATCCTCCTTCCCATGGTGGCCAACCAATGGAGGAGCCCATGAGGTGGAGATGAAGGCTCCCCTCACCTGCCACTGCTCCCTTGCCACTGGCATTCAGAGTAGACGGGTCTGGCCGTCTACTCAAGTCTGGCAGGACCACATTGCCACCATGACCCTGAGTGAACGGCCATTACAAAACCCCCTCAATGAATGAAGCACCGCACACTCTTTCACCTGCCTTGCATCTCCCATCAGAAGAGCGTCATCAGTTGACCCTGACTCCAGTACTATGAGACACAAGCAGAGAAATGCTCTCTCACCTCCTGCACACTCCATCAAAGCCTTTTTCCTAGAGTTGCAGCTTTCTCTCATAGCGAAGGTGCTCCAGCCCTCTGATCAACTTGGCTGCCCTCCACAGTATCATTTTTGAGATGTGGCAATCAGATTGGCACACTTTATTTCCCAAACAGACAGACCAGTGTCTAATCCAGCATAAGGCAGCTTCCCAGCCATGAGGGGACCATTCCCCCCCCCAACTCTCATCAAGCCTGAATCACTAAACATGACAGGGTCAATGAGCACCCCCCACCCCCAGACTGGGCTCACAGAGAGCCATGTGAAAACTCACAGTCCAGGGTCAATCACCACAAATGTCACAAAAGCCAGACCTTTTCCCTCTCGCTGGGAAGGGACGCCTCTGCCGGCTGCAAGGTGAAGCGGCCCTGGTCTTCCCGCGTGCTCATGCCTGAACAGCTTGAGTCCAGCTGATCAAGACACGAGTTCAAAAGAGGGGGCCTGACAACTCCCTGTTTCTCTTGCTCCTGCTAATCAGAGAGGCAAGCCCCTCAGGGAGCCAACAATGATGATTAACTGCGTTAAATATAGTCCCGGATTGTGCCAGAGCAGACGCCATGAATAAAACATCCCAAATCCACAGTCGGGAGTCAAGAATTAAACCCTCTCTGAGCTTTGACGTGACACTCAGCAGTCCTCCAGGCATTGTCACGGATGGGCCAGCCAGGCTATTCCACGGGTATGGAACCAGGCCGCTCTGGTGCCAGGACTCAGAGGAGACTCTCAGTCTTTTCTCCCTCCCTGCTTGTCATCTGAATGCAACACCTGACCTGTCCCAGTGGCTAAGCCTTCATGTAAGTGCCAGGTAACAGCTCTCTAGACTCCCATCAGCCAAGTGGAACCACCAGGCGCCACAGGACACAGACCTGTGCAGGCCACATGCAGGCCTCTAGCTGACCACCATGGAAGACTGAATGCTGGGCTAGGTGGGCCTTCTGAGGGCTGATCCTTTTCCTGTGGTCGCACTAGTCATCATAGATAGGAGCAGAACCCCCATGGGCAGAGGAGTCCATCTCCACAGGCCCTGGAAAGATCAGAGTGATTGCCTCCAAGGCCAATGGTATCTGGTCCCCCACTGCCGGACACAGGAAGCTGGCTCAACTTTCCTTATTTGTGAGATTCATTACTCTGCCTTTCCCTGTCCTGTAATGGAGGTCCAGGGCAGGTTAAACGCAGATACAAATCAACAATAGATCAGGATGGTTCCACTTTGGTGCTGCCAAGGAGGCCTTTCCTGATGTTCTCATGAATCCAAGATGAAGTCGGAACCACTGACATCACTAGGGCTTACTTAAGAACATAAGTAAGAACATAAGAACAGCCCCACTGGATCAGGCCACAGGCCCATCTAGTCCAGCTTCCTGTATCTCACAGCAGCCCACCAAATGCCCCAGGGAGCACACCAGATAACAAGAGACGTCATCCTGGTGCCCTCCCTTGCACCTGGCATTCTGACATAACCCATTTCTAAAATGAGGAGGTTGCACATACACATCATGGCTTGTACCCTGTAATGGATTTTTCCTCCAGAAACTTGTCCAATCCCCTTTTAAAGGCATCCAGGCTAGATGCCATCACCACATCCTGTGGCAAGGAGTTCCACAGACCGACCACACGCTGAGTAAAGAAATATTTTCTTTTGTCTGTTCTAACTCTCCCAACACTCAATTTTAGTGGATGTCCCCTGGTTCTGGTGTTATGTGAGAGTGTAAAGAGCATCTCTCCATCCACTCTGTCCATCCCCTGCATCATGGCTTGTACCCCGTAATGGATTTTGCAGGAAACTTGTCCAATCCCCTTTTAAAGGCGTCCAGGCCAGACACCATCACCACATCCTGTGACAAAGAGTTCCACAGACCAACCACACGCTGAGTAAAGAAATATTTTCTTTGTCTGTTCTAACTCTCCCAACACTCAATTTTAGTGGATGTCCCCTGGTTCTGGTGTTATGTGAGAGTACTCTCAGAGAGTACAGAGAGTTTACTTCTGAGTAAACATGCACAAGCTCAGGATGCAAATTGCTCAAAGCCTGAAAGACCAGCGATAAAAGCCAAAATCAATCGATGCCAGCTAGGTTAGAAAACAAAAAATATGATATATGAGAACTGGGGGGAGGAGGGGACAGCAACAGATGAGGTTATGTCTCAAGTTTTCTTGCATAATTTAATCAACCCATTGAAGGCTCCTGTTTGATGGGAAAGCTGTATTGACAGGAGCCATTAATGGCATTACGCGTGTTAAATTAGATAAGGCCACGTACAAAAATCTGCACAAGTTACCGCCAAAGATATTTGGGTTTTTCCAGGTACATGTTCAAGAGATGCAGCAAATTTCCTTATCACCCGTCTGGGTGACCCAGACAAGAGGCTCGTGGGTTCAGGTGCAATACCCCATATAGCACTCTAGAATCTAAGGCAATAGTTCCCAAAGTTTTTTGACTGGCACACCTTATTTCCCAATTGGACAGACCAGTGTCCAATCCAGCATAAGGCAGCTTCCTAGCCATGAGGGGACCATCCCCCCCCCCAACTGGACACAGTTCCCCATTCGGGTTGCAATCTCATACACTGTATAGGGCAGAAGGCTTTTCATGAGGATTCCACGGCTTTCCTGGCTGGTTTCCACTGCTTCCCTGGGAGCCACAGCTCACAGTTTGGGAACCAAACTGATCTAAGATTATCTCTGCATCCTTGGACTAAAGATCCAGCATTCCCTTCCAACAGGGCCAACTAGAAACCCTCAAGCGAGGCAACTGGCCCAAAGTCTGCCCCCCAGCCACTGACATGCAGTAGCCTGTCTCTGCAGAGTGGGGGCCCAAGGATCTCTTAGGGCTGATGGCTGCAGTTGTTCCACCCAACTGCTGCTTGTGCTCTAGCACCCAGGTGGATTCATCCTGGCCACCAGTTCGCTTCTAAGGGAGGCCAATCAGATGCTCCAAATGAGAAGCCTGCAGGCAAGGCACGAAGGCAACTCACCGCTCATCTCCACTATTTGGTATTTGGTGATAGGCACAGAAGGTAGCTTTCCTATTTCGCTTTAAGGCCAAAAGAAGAGCCGCCTTGCAGGACTGGACCACTGAGCCAGGCTTCCCCCTTTCCACCACAGCCAAACACCCGCCAAACACAGCCAAACACCCGTAATCCCCCAATGACAGACATTGACCATCTCTAAGAGCTCTGAAGGAGAGGAGAGGAGAGGAGTGAAGCAAGAGCCCACTGATGGGACAGGTAGGGGGGATGTGGCAGAGACCACACCAGGACTGAAGATGATCCGTGGCATCAATGGTAAGAATCACAGCTCAAACATTGCTGTGGATCTCACCAAGTGGGAACGTGGAGTTTTGCCTGTCAGGAGTTTTGCCTGTCTCCAAAAGAGAAACACCAAATGCTGTCTCCTCCCCCAGTCTGCTTGAAGGTGGGCCAACACTAGAAGCCAATGGCCTGATAACAAACATCTGGGGGAAAAGTGCCCCGAGGTTGAGCAGTTGAGCGACCTTTGCTGCAACAATAGAGCTCTCTTTGAACGGAGGGTCATTTGGGAAAAGCCAACCTGTGCTGGAAGAAACTCAGAACTGCAGCCACCAGGCCGCCATGTGCAAAAATGGAGCACAGGGCTCCAAAACAGCATTGGGGGTGAAATGGAAGAGAGTGGAACACCTCCTTCCATATCTGGCTGAACTGTGCTGCGGCTGCCTTGTGATGGGAAATGAGAACAGCCCTCTGAGGCAGGTCTGCCTGGCCTGACCGTTTGCCATTTCCTAGAGCAGCCACAAGGATGTTGTCAGGAGTCCCCCAAGCAGGGCTTGAAGGGAGCAGCTTCCTCTGCACCCCCCTCCAAGGGGGTCACTACCAACACTTGTCCTGGCAGGCAGGTGCCCTTCCCCCCCCCAGGATGTTCTAGGAAGGTGCCGTGGAGCAACCAAACTCTTTTCTCAGGACCCTTTCAGAATACAACATCATGATTTAGGGACTTTCAGGGGGTTAGGGGTGGCAACTGCTGCTTGGGAGGAGCTCCAGTGAATCCTAACACCAAAAAGCACTCAGAAGCACAAGGCAGTTTGGCCATTTGGGGGCAACCTTTTGGCCTACCTCTGCTTTAAGGATGATACATACATACATATACTGAGAGGTGGGAGAGTTGGAACAGACAAAAGGAAATATTTCTTTACCCAGCATGCAGTTAATCTGTGGAACTCTTTGCCACAGGATGATGGTGTGATGGTGACTGGCCTAGATGCCTTTAAAAGGGGATTGGACAGATTAATCCGTCAGAGTCCATCACTGGCTGCCATGATGGGTATACACAACCTCTGGGTTTTAGAGGTTTAACTGAATGCCTTGCATCTCTGAATGCCAGATGCAAGGAAGTGACACCAGGATGCAGGTTTCTTGTTGTCTTGTTTAGTCCCAGAGGCATCCTGTGGACCACTGTGAGATACAGGAAGCTGGACTAGGTGGGCTTTTGGCCTGATCTGGCAGGGATGTTCTTTATTTGTTCCAATATATACAAAAGAGGAAACCAGATATATCCATATAAACAATTTCAAGAACAGCCAACTCTCTGTGCGCTTCCAGACACACACCCAAGGGGAAGGCAACTTGCAGACTCACTGTCTTAGGAGGAACTCTTCCCTGCTTTCAGAGGACACCCTGAAAACTACAAGGTTCTGCCTAGTGCCACTTACTCACTGGAAAGGCTGGTAGCTCTTCAAAGGCGGCATCTGTCAGAAGACCCAAAGGTGGAGCTCAGAATTCTTGCCAGGGTCATTTTAAAGCCCTTGGTAAAGAAGGCAAGTCAGCAGATTTGGAGACAGAGAAAGTGGCAGGAACGCACCAGAATGCTGTCCACAAATACACAACCATCAAAGACACTAGCCCCGTGAGGTTGCCCAAGGCAGGTGCCGATGAAAGGCTGCACTTGAAGATCTACGGAGGCTGCAGCTGGCTTCGAAGCAAGAGGGGACTGAGAGGGATCCCCTCTCAGTAGGACTGTGTTAAGACCTGTCTGGATAGAGTTTGATGGAGTCACTCAGGATGCAGTTGCACAGGGAAGTGGGCATGGACTTCCCTGAGAAGCAGGAGAAACATCTCCTTGTGATGGTCCATTTGCTCATCTAGGTCATCCCAGTTCATGAACCGGCCCATTATCCTGCATTTCCACTGTTTCGGCTTCTGATAGCTTCTCTGGCAGGGCAGGGCTGGCTGCCAGGAGGCAGGTGAGATAGCAGCTCAGTAGCAAATCAGTCAGGTCTCTTGGGCAGGATGAAGTAGAGGAAGAGAGAGTAGAGGAAAAGCTAAACTGAACCTCCATGTTCAAAGGCAGTCTACCTTTCAATACCAGATTCTGGAGCCAAAGGATAGGAGAAGGCCTTTGCCTTCCTGCCCAGCTGTCAGGGCTTCTCACAACTCGGTCATAGCTGAGGATTGGGCACTGAATCCAATAATCTAAACTCACTCTTTGCTCTAAGGTGTCACTCCCAGTTTTAATTTGGGGCACAGAGGGGGAGGGAAGCAAAGAGGGGGAGGGAAGGCCCAGCTGTCAGGCATTTGGGCAAATAACCCCTTGACACAAGCACAGTCGGTTTCCAGGTTCAGAACTGCAATGTACACCAAGATGCCAGCTTCCTGGGCTAGAAAACCGGGCAGGAAGCAGCCAGGAAAAGGGAACTGCTACATGCCCTCAGAGTGCCCCTTCTGAGTTGGAGCTACAACACCTTGAAAATGAACTGGGTAGCCAGGCATGGAGGAGGAGGAACAGCAGGCTTTGCCAAGGCTAATCATCATTATTAGCACCAGCTGCCCCCTCTCCAGCAAACCTCTCTGAGTCCCACATTGAGGTCCCAACTCGAAGTGACAATCGCCAATTGACTCCTGTTACTCCGCCAACAACAGCTGGGACTCTGTGCCTTTGATCAACGCCAGCCCAGCCATACTGCAGAGGTCAGCCCCGTTAGGGAAACGTAATTAGACTAATAAATTCCTTGGCAAGTCTGTGCTCTTTCCATTTCCCCCTCCACTCCAGAGGAAGGAGCTTGCACATCACCTCATTAACCACAGTGGGTGACAACTCACAGCACCACCCACAGCCAGGAAGAAGCGCCTGTCTCCAGCAGGCTGACTTTGTTTCTTCACAACACATGGGTGCAGAAGGCTTGCAAGGGTTTGGGGTCACAGCTCAGGGGAAGAACACCTGAGTTGCACACACGGTTTAATCCCTTGCAGCATTGCGGGCACAGAGGAGGCCCTCTCTGAAGCCCTGAGAACTGGGCCGGCAACACTGACTATGCTGCGCTTCTGGGCCCAAGTTTTGGATGTCATAAGAGGCACCTTTCCAGCAGTTCAGGAGGCAGATATGCCCAGAATGTGTTTCGGAGACAGGCAAGCACCCCACCCCCACCGAAACCGAGGCTGAACATCTTCGGTGGTACATAATGCCACTGAACCAAAATGGCCCTTTGCCTACTTCTTAACCAATGAACAAAGTTCCAAACAACACAGTTCCAAACAACACAGTCCTGGAACGAGCTGGAATCCCTAGCATGTACGCACTGCTGAAACAGAGACACCTGCGTTGGCTCGGTCATGTCGTGAGAATGAATGATGGCCGGATCCCAAAGGATCTCCTCTATGGAGAACTTGTGCAAGGAAAGCGCCCTACAGGTAGACCACAACTGCGATACAAGGACATCTGCAAGAGGGATCTGAAGGCTTGAGGAGTGGACCTCAACAGGTGGGAAACTCTGGCCTCTGAGCGGTCCGCTTGGAGGCAGTCTGTGCAGCTTGGCCTCTTCCAGTTTGAAGAGACACTTGGTCAACAGGCTGAGGCAAAGAGGCAAAGAAGGAAGGCCCGTAGCCAGGGAGACAGACCAGGGACAGACTGCACTTGCTCCCAGTGTGGAAGGGATTGTCACTCCCGAATCGGCCTTTTCAGCCACACTAGACGCTGTGCCAGAACCACCATCCAGAGCGCGATACCAGAGTCTTTCGAGACTGAAGGTTGCCAACTAGTAACCAACAAAGAGTGAGAAGGGCATATGGGCAAAAAGTAGCAAGGATCACGGGGCGGGGGGGCTTACCAGCACTGGGTGGGTGGCAGCTCTTGCTTTTGCATCCCATAAGCTCCAAAAGCACAACAGCTTCACATGGCGTAGTTGCAAGGAGGCTCATGGGAAATGAAAATGGCACCCACTGGTGAAACACAACTCTAAAAGTATCTCAATACAATTGCATCGAGATTGCTTCCCTGCAGTGTTGTTGTCAACGCAAATGTGTGCAAGAGTAGCGGGGAACAGTGTCAAAGGACCTGACAGGAGGAGCAGCAGCCTCCTGCCCCAGTTCCGGACTTAGCTTTAGGATTTCTCCTGGTCTAAGGAAGAGCAAAACAAGGGCAGAATAGAAGAGAATCAGGTTCATCCCACGTGGTTAAACCCAAACCATTGCACTGTCCTTCCAACAACTCCATAAGGAAAGTACTGCTCTCCCCGCACTGCAGCTCGTGGCAGAGTTCAGAATGAATTAGGGAAGCATTTTCCGCCTGCCCCCCACTCACCAGTGAGGAAATTCAAGTCAACCAGCCCATTCTTGCTTCCCTCATAGACACAGATGGAAGGAGGAAGGGCACTCTGAGCTACTCCACAAGGTGGGCCACAGACCAAGAAAACTTTCCACCCCAGGTACTGTATGAGCACTTTTAATGCAGCTGGGGGCACAGCCTGGATCCCCCACTCCATTCTCATGCACACCACTGATACCAGTATGCCCAGCTCACAATATGGAAATATCCCAAGATGCCCAGTTCACCCATAAGGCTCTTCTCTGACCAAAAGCCAGCATCTAAAAATCCCTCTCAGAGAACAAGCTAGCTGTGGTAGGTTCACAAGGGTAAGACAGAAAGTCATAAACAAGGGCCATAAACAAATAAAAGGGATGCATAGAGTACCAGATCCTTTGTAACGGATATCTCTGTAAACAAATTGCCGATGCGTATCGAATTGCCCTCCTGAACATCCTGAGGATCAAGATGTTGATCTGATAACCAAGCCAAATGTTTGTGGGACTGTTGGTCTGTTATTTTTCTCATGCTTACCATGGATGTGTTTTGCTCTCTTTGTGTGCTCTTTTGTCCCCCCTCCCCTACCTAGACCACAATATAAAACCAGCATCATTGTAATTGTTCGGGGTCTCTCCACGTGTGTGTGTGTGTGTGTGTGTGTGTGTGTGTGTGTCTGTGTCTGTGTCTGTGTGTGTGTCTGTGTGTCTGGAAGGCCCCGTTTGCAAACGAGTAAAATGTTAGAAGTCCTTTGAATTCTCCTGTCGCCTGTTTGTTTGCCTCTCCAAAAATCCAAAGAACCGTGTGTGTGTTCATTCGGGAACACCACAAAGCTTCTCATCTTGGGAGACCCCAAAGCATTGCCTGGGGCTGCTGGAGTTCTTGCTCAGAGCGACTCATATACTTTGGCATGCAAAAGGCAGCATGGCCTCACCTAAACGCTGTTAAGTGTGCTGGTTGCCAAGTGCAGCTAGGCCCACATCTTAAACTGATACTTGCCATGTGCTAACTATGGGCTGTCTACCCTCGACAAGCCCAGTTGCACTTGGCTGTTCACAGAGTTCTTGGCATCCTTGCAGTCTATGGATTCTTTTAACAATGTGCTAGAAGTTCAGGTGAACTGTGCAAGAACTCGGCAGCAACACTCAGATCAAGATCAATGCTGAGTGTTGAGAACAAAAGAAGAGCTCCACTGGATCAGTCCAAAACTTTCTGCATCTCATAGTGGCCCACCAGTTGCCTCTGGGAAGTCTAGCAACTTCTAGAACCAGGAGGTGGTGTATATGCCCACCATGGCTTCTAACCTGTGATGGACCTTTCCTCCCTCAGCCTGTCCACTCCCCTTTTAAAAGTAAGAGTTCCACAGATTAATTACAAGCTGGGTAAAAAAAATACTTTCTTTTGTCTGTTCTAACTCTCCCAACACTCCATTTTAGTAGCTGTCCCCTGTTCTGGTGTTGTGGGAGGGAAAAGAACATCCCTCTATTCATTCTATCCATCCCTGGCATCATTTTGTATATATCTCAGTCACGTCCCCCCTCAAGAGCTTTTTTTCCCAGGCTGAAGAGCCCCAGATGCTGCAGCCTTTTCTCAAAAGGGAGGTGCCCTTCATTCAAAAGGTGCCCTACATTCATTTCTCAAAAGGGAGGTGCACCAGTCATTTTGGCTGCTCTCCTCTGCACCTTTTCCAGTGTTGCCACTTGACTAGTATTGACTAAACTCATCTCATTTTGAAAGAGGACTGAGACTCTAGTGCTGTGATCAATTCAATGCAACAGGACTGAGGACTGAGGTTAGGCCCTACACTCCCTAGTTGTGGAACTCTGCCCAAAGTAGAGGTGCTGTGGGAGAGCTTCCAGATCTCTAAGCAGGGCCCATTTCAAAACTCCCAATCTCTTGGTCCCAGAGGAGGAACTGGGGGCTACCTCCACTTGCACCAAAAGAGCAGACCAACTTAATTAATTCCTTTTTAAGCACTCAATCAATCATTCCCACTTAATCAGACTGAGAACAAAATGGAAATCATGGCGGTTCTGGCCAAGTTATCATCATCTGCAGGAAGTTATCTCTAAACATCTGTCTCCAGCTGTAAAAAGGCAGGCTGGATCAGTTGCAGGAAATTATTCCCTTGCAAGGAACATGACAGGGAGTTTCACACACTCAGGATGTGCCTTTGCCTGTCCTGAACCTCCCACCAGTGAGGGTCACTGGTTGAGCCCTGGGCAGTGGTGTCACTAGGATTTGCATCACCTGGTGCGGGAGGCCTGCGTGTCACCCCATGCAGTGGGCGGGGCAACGCCCCAGGTGGTGGGTGTGGTGATGTACCATTGCCCCGCCCCCACTGGTTTTTTGGTTGTACCTTTTGTTAGAACACAGATACTTCAATGTGGTTTGTTTCACTGCATTCTGCATGAAATTACGCATTGATTGATGTATAACATGATGGGATTATTCCCCCAAACTCTGATTTTAGTGATTTTGAAAACTTGCAGAGTCTCTCTCTCTCTCTCTCTCTCTCTCTCTCTCTCTCTCTCTCACACACACACACACACACACACACACACACACACACCCCATGTCAACTTACTAATACCTTATTGCAGCACTTCTCAAACTTTTAGCACCAGGACCCACTTTTTAGAATGACAATCTGTCCAGGACCCATTGGAAGTGATGTCATGGCCAGAAGTGACATCATCAAGCAAATTAAAATAAATAATTATAAATAATTAAACTAAAATAAAAGAAATAATTAAATAAGGGGGAGCCAGTCCTGTTCCGCCAAGTGAATCTACTCTGAAGTAAGCCCCATAGTGGTCAATGGGGCTTACTCTCAGGAAAGTGTGGGTAGGATTGCAGCCTGTGAGCCCAATCCTATGCATGTCTACAATGAAGTAAGTCCCACAGTGGTCAATGGGGCTTACTCTCAGGAAAGTGTGGGTAGGATTGCAGCCTGTGAGCCCAATCCTATGCATGTCTACTCTGAAGTAAGTCCCATAGTGGTCCCAAAGTGGTCAGTGGGGCTTACTCTCAGGAAAGTGTGGGTACAATTGCAGCCTGTGAGCCTTCTATTTCAGGCATATCAAGATATAGACTCACCTGGCTTTGCAAGTGCAAAATAGAGAACTTTCCTCTTACCAGTTCAAGTGTCTTTTTTGTCCTTCTTAGTGGGGGGGGGGAGGCTGCCTTCTGGAGCATTTGTTGCACTCCAGCTCCATCGGATTGGGACCATTCTGGTGTCCTCACATTCCCCTTTGCCTGGCCTGACCAGCAGCCAAGGCACGTCTGCCTACTCGCGAGTAAACGCAACTGCGAGGCTGCTTCGCTTTCCATAGGGCTCAATAGACTGCAGCTGGGAGGGAGGCAAGGACCTCCTTTTCCCTTTTGTGTTTCTGGGGGCTCCATTCATTGGATCTCGACCTTTCTGGTGTCGTTGGATTCCTCTCAGCCTGCCCTTTCCGACGGACTATGGCAAGTATGCCTACTCACGAGTAAACACGCGATACGGCTCACTTTCACTTTCCATAGGGCTCCATGCATTTTTTTCTTTCCGGTTTTTTGGCCATAACTTTTGAAGGGAAGGAGTGGTTTCAATTCTGTTTCTCTGCATTGCATTCCGCTGGACATTCCGCATCCAACGGTGTATGGCATGACAGGGTAGCTCCTAATGCCGCGATGTTGGTGCGTCCTCCCCCAGGGCGCGTCACCCCCCCAGCACGTTACCCAGTGTAGCCTGTACCCCCCACGCCCCCTAGCAACGCCAGTGGCCCTGGGTCCAGCACTGCTCTCGCTCTCTCCCCTCCCACCACGCATCCGTATTCCAGCCTCCACCACCTTCCTCCTTCACTGTCATTTTCTACAGGCTAAAAAGTTCCAAACATCATAGTCTCCCTATAAGGAGGGTGCTCCACAATAACACACCTTCAGCTCTTCCAACAACTGTTTAAAAGCTCCTCTCTCAAACCGGCAACCCAGACAGGGCGTCCAGATCAACTTGAACTCACTGCAAACGCAAGACACACCCAGCACCACAACCTGAAACATTCACACAATTTATAAAAAGGGTGGAAGTCACCTTTCCGACTTGGCCCCAATCCAACATTTTGCATAGCCACCTGAAATAAGCAATCCGGCTACTGAAGCTGGTCCTGGCCCAGAGCAGGGAAAGTTGCAGTGACCCTCTGAGGAAGGCTAAGAACACAAGCCCCCGCTGGAGCAGACCAAAGGCCCATCTAGTCCAGCTTCCTGTATCTCATACTGTCCCACCAGATGCCTCAGGGATCAGAGACCTGCATCCTGGTGCCCTCCCTTGCATCTGGCATTCTGAGACAGCCAACTTCTAAAACCCAGAGGCTGCATACAGTCAACTTCCGGTGTAACCTGAGGTGGGTTTTGCCTCCACAAATCTCTCCGTTTTGCTTTCCAAGGCATCTAGGCCTTCAGATGCCATCATCACATCCTGATGCAAGGAGTTCCACAGATTAATTACATGCTAGGTAAAGAAATATTTCCTTTTGTCTGTTCTAATTCAATGTAAGAGGAGCAAGCACACCAGGCGAAAGGTGGCAGCAAGACTTCGTGCATTGCTGTGCCTTCTCTGTGGATCAAACTGTGTCCAGGGAAAAGGTTAATGGCTCCCGACACATCTCCCTTCCCTGCCCGCACACACAACAGGCTGCAATTCAAATCAACCTTCGCATTGTTTGGATTGCCCTCTTGCCATTCAATCAAGTTAAATAAGAAACGGGAACAGATGAAGGACACAAACTCCTTCAATCACTCCTGAGACGGGGAAAGAGGAAAGAAAGCCACAAGACGCACAGGGCCAGAGGCAGGAGGGGCTCCAGGAGTGTTTCAGGGAGGATCCTTTCCAATTAGACTAAAGCGAGCATCTTGAACTGGCCAAGGTAGCTAAACAGAACCTCCAGGCTCAGGGGCAGTCTACTTTCCAAAAACAGTTGCGGAAGGAGCAATTCACTGAAACCCCTCCTTATGGGCACTTCTGTAATTCCGTGTGGAAAGGGGGGCATAAAATCTTAATTTCAGTTCTTCTCTTACAGATTTAGATTGGCTGTGAGTTTGATATTATTCTGCTTGTCCAAACCAGTTACCCTTTGAACTGGATAATTAATATACTACATACATATTGACAAACCAACGGAACTGCAATTTCTAGTGGTTTGACATGCTGGATTTTAGGTTCATGTTCATAATTCCCTGGATAGTGAAACTTCCGTGTCTAGGGAGAGTCTACCTCTAAACAACCGACACACAGCAAGGGAGGGCTCTCACATTCGGACTCTGCTGGAGGGCCAGTGCCTGGCTAGATGGGCCAGATTTGGGCTGGCAGGGAAAAGGTGTGGGACAACAGGACTGAGTTGCCTGATCTCTGCTCTGCAGAAATTCAAGCCCAAATCCCAGTCCGAAGGGTGGAGAAAAAGCCTGTGGGTGGCCAAACTTTCCCCTGCCTCCTTCCCAAGGGTGATGGGGGGGGGAAAGGAGCTGGTCAGGTTGACAGAAGTTAATCAGCCAGTCTGTAACCTTATTTAAAAGTCATTTAGGCTGCTAACTGGAGGCACTTCTCCCCCTCGGATCCATCATTCCCCCTTTGTGTGACTTTTTTATTACTAGTAATAACTCCCGTAAATTCCTCAACAGATGGAAATTTTATTTCGCTAATCAGTGGCATTTGACGTGCCAGCAGGAAGAGGAAGGGGAGCAGGGGACGGGAAATGTTCTTGCGCAGGTTGGCGGAGGAGGGGGGAGGGGGGAGGATGATTGGCAAGGCCACACTGAAGGTCTTCTAATTAGAGAAGGCACCTTTCAAGAGATAGGTCTCTCCTGTGCTCTCCTGACTCACCTGCCAAGCATGGCTCCACATGACAAATCGTGCCCAGCCAGTCTGAGCACCACAGGATCAACTGCAGAGAAAGAGATTCTCTTCTGGTCTCATAATACTAAAACTTGGGGTCAGCCAATGAAATTGCCTGGCAGCAGAGTCAGAATGGACAGAAAGAAAACTTATTTGCAGAGGGGGGCTTGGGGAACTCTCTGCCACAAGATGGCAGCTGGCTTTCAAAAGGGGATTAGGAAAATTCTTGGAGGAGCAGGAGTTTACCAATGTCAGTAGTCAAAAATGTTTTGTAATAATCTCTCTCTCTCTCTCTCTCTCTCTCTCTCACACACACACACACACACACAAACAGAGGAACCAAACAGAACCTCCACCTTTAGAGGCAGTCAGCCTCTGGAGCATGGGACAACAAGGTTTCAGTTCCTGGTTGTGGGTCTCCAGAAAGACTCTTGGGGGGGGAGAAAGAGGGTGCTGGGCCAGATAGGTCTGCAACTTGATCCAACAGGGTTTTTCTTAAACATCTTAAACGTCATAGTTACTAATGGAACTTCCATGTACAGAGTAAGTCTACCTGAGTGGTAAATTTGTGGGTGCAAACAAAGGGGGGCGCTGTTGCTTCCTAGCCCTTCTTGCAGACTTCCTGGAGGCAGCCGGTGGCTAAAGCTTTTGCATCCCAAATCCACACGAGGGACAAAGCTCCAATCTGGGTTTCTGGATAGTTGTGGTGACTGCCCCCGGGCCGCAGGGCTGCCAGTTCACCAGGGATCCAGGACCTTTGCCTTCGCTGCACAAAACAGAGACCTGGCTGCAGATGAGAAGTGCTTCTCACTGCTCATGAGTTGTGCCTGCATCCCCGGGGCCCTGACATTTTTCCCTGCCACCTACTCGCTCAATCGTGGCAGGATGGCACCTGTGGCTCCCCTGTCCTCCTTCCATGACTCCAACGGGACGCTGGGGGAAATCTGCTCAGGAGGTGGGAGAGTGAGAGGGCAGCAAGTGTCTCCCCCTCGCTCTGCCTCACTCTCAGCTCAGCCCTGCCACGCTCGACTTGGCACACCTCCGTCATCGGATCCAGATAATAAAGCTGGGCTTCTGCGCCAGGCAGGCGAGTGATTCGGCACACGCCTTCTCCCTCTGGTCACGCAGGGATTCTCGTAATCCGTCTTTATAGCACTGGGCTCGCTCCACCAGACTGTCCATTGTGCTGTGAAATGACAGGCTTTTAAAAGGTCTTGTTTCTCGCAGTAAATAACTCGAGCCGCCAGGCTGTTTACAAGCAGATCCTTAGAAGCCACCCACCCCCTCCCCCTGCCAACCAGTGGGGCGCAGGGAATGCATGGCCACATTTCGAAGAAAGGGGAAGAGCCGCAAGGGCTCAAGACTTCACCCTGACTTCCCTGCCCATATTCAGCCAGGCCAAAAGGCATCAGGAGGAGGTTGCATCTCACGGATTAGACCAGGGGGCAGAGAAGTCACCACTGGAACCATCCCGGATAAAGTCAGGGAGCTCGTGGAGCCTGGGAGGTCACAACATTCTGAGACAGGTTTCATTGTGAGATAGGCTGGTCCCCAAAAGTGTGACTGAGACAAAGCCGCAAAGTGGGCATGGAGGGGGAACCATCCAGGGCCTGCCAGTTCTCTTGCCAGAGCAGTAAACCACCACTACCGCCCCCCCAGCCTGAGGGTTCGGTTCTCTTTCACTCAGAAATGTCCATCCTGCATGCATGTTTTCCCCCATCACTGCAGGATCCTAAACCAGATTATTGGTGATGGCTGCCAGGAGCCCCAAGAGCTGAGCTTGGAAGCCCTCACGGAAGGGGGAATAGAGTCCAGTGAGAGGACGTGTGCTCTGCACAGACAATTCCAAGCAAAGGCCCAATTCCCAGCATCTCCAGATTGAAAAGGATCTCGGGTTCCAGATGATGGAGACCCTGGCCTGAGCAGACCACGCTGGGCTACGTTTACCTGACCCAGCAGATGGCAGCCTCCAGGCTCATAACCTGCCAAAGATCCCGCTCATCTAGACAGCTTTGTATACCCTCGGCTAAACTAAACCTGAGCTCCTAAATCACATCTAAGAAGTAGTTTGGGTCCAAGAACTCCGTGGCCAGCAATGGCCAAAGCAAGATGACTAATTCTGCTCTATCAACTCTAAAAACGACAAAACTGTTCAGAAATGCTTGGATGGGCCTGGAGCTCTTTCCCAGTTGACTGGCTGGATGTCAGACTCCAGGCAGGTCTGCAAAATAGAGCCCAGAAATTACACAGCACATGCATGGCCACCTCTCATGTGCTGCTACTCTGTCGCCATCCTCACCCATGGTACATGCCAGGGGCTTCCCATTCACTTGCCATGAGGCCAGCATGGCCTGGGAACATGCTTAGATCTTGCTGGGCACATGAAGGCAACCGATTCTGTTCCACTGTGCCCATGGACACTTGTGCATGCATGTGCTGGAACTTAGTGCACCCTCTCCCTCTCGCAAGACATCCATCTGAGGAACTCCAGAGGAGATGTGGTTTGCTCATTTGCTCTGTGATCAGAACGGGACAGCTAAGGGAAGGAAACGCCAAACTATCCTGAAACCCCATCGAGGACTCATTAATCATCTTAATTAAGGCCTAACAAGACAGAGTACATCAATCTTGCAATTACCAATGAAGAGGGGGAAAAGGAGGATGCCACACAGCACAAGGAGAAGGCAGCTTAGATTCTCCCAGCTGAGTTCCTAAGCTCCCAGCAGGAGATTAGAAAGAGCCGTGCCCAAAGCCCACTTAGCCACAGGGTACAGACCCAGTTCTCCACAGTGGCCCAACAGCTGCCTCTGGGAAGCCCACGATCAGGAGGTGAAAGCCACAGCTCACTTCTGGTGCTCATTTTCAGCAGTCAGTATGCCAAGATAGACTGTTTCTCAAGATGGAGGCTCATTCCTAACAAGATGTCTACAAGACCACCTGGATGTGATCAGATCAAAGAAGTTCCATTTAGCCCAGTCCCATTTTTCCCCACTCCAGCCAGCACACTTAAGAACCCCGCCTCCAAAGATCAACACAGAGACCCATGTTGCATCTGAGTTTGAACATCCTTCACTACAGTACTGACCTGTAGATTGTAAGCTCCTTGCGGCAGGGACCTGCAAAGCGCTGCACACATATCTGGCGTTATCTAAAAAGAAAAAGTAATTTAGAGACGAGAAAATGGATAAACAAGACGTCAAACCTTTCACATGAATATGTATCATGTGAATATGGAAACTATTAAGTCTCAACTTTGAGCAAAAAAATCAAAGAGGCTTAAGAGTTGGTTTATGAAAAGAATCCTTTCAAGAAGAATTTAACATCTGTGACCAAGCATTCAACATACACTGGGACATTCACTATACAAATAAGGTTTAACACGCTGAAATTTAGAGACAAGACCACCCAACTCAGGAGGACAGCTGTGGAATCTCACTTCCATTCTATCTGAACTGACATTTCCTCCCTGCCTCAAGGCACTGGAGACCCTCATTGTCTCCTGCATCCGGCCACATTGCTCCGCCAGCACCTCGACGCACTGCACTTGACAACACAATTTGATTGCCCCTGCTGCCACGGTTAATGCGCCTCAATCTGAAAAATTAATAAACTTATCTCATCTTGCCGGATGCCACACAGCTTGCAAAATCTCCTGTCCGAAGGGGGAACAGGCAGCTTTATCCAGAGGCAGGCAGGCCTTGCAGAGCGACCTCCATTCACAGGCAAAAGAAATTGTCCTTTCAGAGCTCTCTCCCTCGCGCCCAGTCTGGCATCTTTGCAAATGGGATGGGGACAAAAGGAAGTTCGGAAGGCAGTGCAAAAACTGCTCAAGGGAGAGGCAGCAAACAAGGACCAAGAGGCTTTGCTGGGGGGCGGTGAGGGGAGGGAGTTGTGACCAGAAGATGTACCATCTTTTCTTTTTGCCAGCAGCAAGATGGTCTGTCTTCTTGTTTGCTGCATTTAGATCCCATTTTTAAGTTTTGCAAAAGGATCCAGAATCTGACTGGGAATAGGGCTCTCCTTCACTGTTATAAGTGCTACTGATTGTGCTGATCGAACCAAAGACCCCTCTGCGATTGGCACTCTCTCCTCTCCTGTGCTGTGTGTGGGCTATTTCCGGCAACAGCCTTTCCATGGGCAGGAAGCCAACATGCTCCCTCCTCCACACCACCTGGCCAAGGGCACAAACTCTGGACCCTTTCGCTGCCTGCAGAAACACCATTCCAGCCGTCTTTTGTGGGGAATGAGGCTGGGCCCATAACCTGTTCACAGGGCGAGGGAGCTGAGCCGTTCCAGACACAGCACAGCTTTGCACAGAAGCCGGCTGCCACATGGAAGGAACCGCAGCCATTGGTGCGCAGGCAAGAAAAAGCAGTTCAGGAGGAGCCTGGGCAGAGGAAGAGAATGCAACCCAGCAGCTTCTAGAGGCAACAGCTCCCCTCTCCTCCAGTGGGGATGAAGCCCACCCCCACTGTCGCTTCTCCAACAGCACCCACGCCCACCCAAGGCCCCGTCTGGTCAGGTCAGCCCCTGCTGACTGTGCCTGAGCATCATCGGGGGTGAGTTCTAAGTGCACTGTTGGGGGGGGCAGTGCAGGGCTCTGCCCCAGGGATCCTATCAACCATATGCCAGTTTGAACTGGGGGGGGGGGTCACAGCTCAGTGACTGAACAGGCTACGTAGTGTGCAAATGGTCCCAGGGTCTGTCACCTCCTGCATCCCTGGAGAACTGCAGCCAGTCAGTGCCGACCACTGTGGGCTGGACGAATACTTGGCCTGACTCAGCAAAACCCAGTCCTCCGCAAGCTCCACAGTCGCAGCGTTTTCATCTGCTTTCACCGAGAGGCGGTGTGCCAATTACGGAAGCCGTCATCTGCATCCTGTAGCTCAGCGGCCAGGAAACGAGCGCGCAAACATATGCGTGCCAACTTCCACCACACTCCTTGGGAGAGGCAGGGCATATTGCACAGATTGCTCGTGTGCTGTGTGACTTGTCAGGCTGGGGATGTTCCGGGGATCGTCAAATGAAGACAAAAAGCCCTTTTCTGTGCCATTTCCCCTGAACAGGTGTCACTAAGCAGCGTCAGGAGCCGCTCTAAATACCAGCTGAAATTGCCTCCCTCTCCCTGCGCGCCACGCTCAGAAGCCCTCGCTTCTGGAACCTTAAAAGGAGAAGCGATCCATCTTCCCCGGAGCGAACGGCTGCGTGAATCTCTGTGATGACACCCAGATGCAGGCCTGGATGTTCTTTTTCTGACAAAGGGAAAGTTGGATGAAAAGGAAGGAGGCCGTGAAAGACGCCCAACTTTCTGCAGGAGTTGCTTTGTGGGGCGATGGCTTTGTTTGCAGTGACACACTCCTTTAGTAACGCAACACCATCGACGTACATGGCGCTTTATAGAGTGAAAAGACAGGTGCCTGCCCCAAGGCACTTACAATCTGGATACTGAATACTGCCACGAGGGAGGGAAGGGGCTGGACAAAGTAGCTATGGGGGTGTCTCAGTTACATGCAGTTCCGCTTTGTTCCAGCAGGGGCTGGGAGTCAAAGGAGTCTCAGAAAAGGTGGGTTTTTGCAAGGGGCCTGAAGGAGGCAGCTCCCCACAGCAAACCAGGAGGCAGTTCCAAGCAGAAAGGGGATCCTGTCGTGCCTTCAGGGGATCCTGGGGATCCTGTCCTCCAGGGGATCCTGTCACGCCTTCAACACCTGCAGAGTCTTAGAGCAGGACTGAAGCAAGAGAGCCGCTCCAAGGACTCTCCAAGCTTCAGCAGCAGCCACTGTCATCCATTCAGTGGCACCAAAGACTCTGGACACAAAAAAAAACCTCAGACAAAAACCTCAGACGTGAAAGCAAGAAACTTACCATCTGCCCCTTGGACCTCCTTCCTTGTTCCCTCTCTCCCTGCTCTGTTCCAGAGCTATGCTGAACCCAGCACAGCACCCAAAATAACCCGCAGTATTGAGTATCTGATCACCATCAGTTTTGTCAAAGAGCAAACTGGAACACCTCTCACTTGGGGGACTTGGGGGAGGGAGGGAGGGGAGGTGGAAGCCACTGTGGGGGGTTCACTGCCAGAGCAGTGCTGCTCTCCCTGCAATCTCCATGTTCCCCCCCCCCGAGAAGCGTCACAGTGACGCATGATACAGCATCTTTCAGAGTGGTTTCCGGGGGGAAAAAATGACCACCTCCACTGTATTTCCTCCTCCATTTCTTACCTGGAACTATGCTGCAGAAGAGTCACGTTTCAAGGTTCCTTGAGGAAAACAGCAACCACCAGCTGCTGAAGAGGCAATCACATTTGCCACCCATTCATTCCTCCCCCACCCCAGATGATGGGGCTATGGGTCAGTGACATGGGGCAGCTCACCAGCTCTGAGCACCTGGTGAGCTGCTGCCAACCTGTGTTGACAATTTTGAATGAGGTGTGCGCTGGGCTGCTTCAGAAGGCAGCTTCCAGGTGAGAATTTCACCGCTTGCAAACAAACAGCCCTCGTTTAGCTAGTTTGGAAAGAAAAAAGGAAGAAAAAGAGGAAGAAAAATAGATGCCCGTTGCAGCCCTGGGAAGGGGGAGGATGGAGCGCGCCCGCCATCTCCAAGCCCCCCTGGCCACTGAGAAAAGCAAAGCAAAATGTTTACAAATTGGGAGCCCCATTTCCTCAAGTGGTGGAGACTAAAACAGCTGCGGCTTTGATCCCTTTGGAGCAGCCAGCTCCGGCGCTGGGATCGTCTTTGCCTCTAATGTTCACTTGTTGCTTTTGATGGAATAATTTCCCTGTAGGAGCCTTTCCCGGCAACCAGGGCTTCGCTTTGCCTGCCTCTCAAAAACTTAATAACCAGTCATCTTAAAAGGGAAAAAGCATCTTAACCTCGTTGCAAAGGAATTGGATTCTCCTTCTAGACTAGATTGCTTCTATCCATCCTGCAAAAGCACGGCTCGTGCGTATATATTTGGGTCTGACATACACAAAAGGAGCCTCAGTCACCACTCGCATCTCTGTGATCAGGTTAATTTCCAGTTGCATCTTACCTCTCCAAGAGCCATTCTGGAACCGTTCTGAGGTGGCCTCAGCTGATTAAATTATTGAAGATTTGCTCTCCCCCCACCTCCTAAGTGCTTCTGCATGTTGACTTTCCTGCATCGATTCCAGCCTGAGTAAATCAGGCCGGGGGGGGAGGGGGCTGCACTGGGTAGGAGAGAGTGCCAGGCCAGTGATGAACATGTGGGAGGCCAGTTCTGGCCCTGCTGGGCTACTTTAGGTGATGGGGGGGGGCTGGAAGACACCTCAATGTGATGGCACCAGGGCCAGGGTCTGTGCCCTGGTGCCATCACATTGAGGTGTCTTCCAGCCCCCCCCCCCAATCACCTAAAGTAGCCCAGCAGCACCTGACATGCTCAGCAGCACCCGACATGGGGCAGCACCTGACATGCTCTGGCCCTGCACCTCCTCCTGCGAGTGACCAAAAGCAGCAACACAAATCCGGAGAAGGAGCAGCTTGTACTGGCCTCACCTTGGGACAGTCAGAAAGAAAGTGGGTGGCCAGTGGCGCCCACAGAGGAGGAGGAAGAGACAGGCCCTCTCCAGGAAGATCCCACTGAGAGCAACCTGTCTTTCAAAACCTGGACCCCACCACTGGGCCACACCAGGCCTCTTTTCATGTTTCACCAGTGCACATGTGTGCACCTGCATGTCACCAAAACAGCACACAAAAAGTGACATGACATCACTGGCAGGACAGCAGGACTCCTCAGGCATCGGTTTTACTCTGGAAATGAGGTCGGATAACTTAGGACTCAAAAAATCAGGAAGAAATGCATGTGAAAGTTGGGGGTTCGTCCCTCCCATTATGGCTGTGCAAGGCCACATGTGCCACTGCATTCTTTGCCAGTCCTGGTGCTGGCAGCCTCAGCTTCCATTCAGATACCACCCCTCATCCCTTCTGCACACTCCCTGGAAGCTGCTAACACCTTTGTTGAGCGCCCAGGGCGGGCAGGTTGAAAGTGGCATCGCCACAGCTCAGCTCCTCCTGGCAACAGGGCGGCCACATTGCCAGAAGGGCTCTTCGGAAGAAGTTGCTCCAGCACAGAGCCAGGCAACCCGCGCATCCGCTTCTGAACGGAGAGGGGACTTCATCTCCACAGCCTCTGGTAGCAATCAAGTCGGCTCAGAGGAAGAGAGCATCTCTCCTCGGGCAGGTCCAAAACGCATGCGAAGGATGGTGAGGAAGCAGCCACCCAGAGATGAAAGATGTGACTTCGGCAATAAAATGTTTGACTTGACTTTTCAGATCCCCGAGAGGGGCCGAGAGAGGGAAGTGAAGGTGGAGGGAAAGTCAAAAACTGTTTGATTGAGAACAGGGGCAAGGAAGAAAGCAGTCGGCTTGAAAACAACAATCAGGCGGCCTGAAGCTTTTTGCGTAAAAGGAACAGCTACAAAGCAACAGAGCTCAAAACTGGGAGACGCGATCCAGGCTGGGGAGAAGAGCAAAGGAGTGGGAGGCTCTCCGAAAAGGCGTGGAGGGAAAAGCTGAAGGGCCTGAAGGCAGGTGGGGGGGAGAAGAGCACGTGTCAGCAGGTGCTTCCAAGCTGAATGAAGAGACGGGGCCTGCAAGCGATAGTGGGGCACAGACCGGAGCCCTCTTCTCTTCCCAGGCTGGCACCACGCAGCTGTCATGCCTCTTTTGGGGCACTGGAAGGATGAAACTGCCTTGGACCCAGTTAGACCAAGGACAAAGACAGGCAAAGCTGACCAAAATGGAGAACTGGACGATGTTCATAACTCAGCATTCCCAAGAGGCAAAAAGACAGGGACCCTGGCTGGCCAGGACCCAGGACACGGGCTGTTTCGGGGAAACAGGGACAGCCGGAGCAGATGTGGGCTTCATACGTTCTCCCCCCCCCCCAAAAAAAAATATCCCAAGCATTGGACAGAAAGAACTCCAACCCCCAGGGTGCACAAAGAGCCTGCTTAATTCATGTCAGTAGCACAGTCACTTTGCAACTCAACTGACAGCAGAAAAACTGTTTAGGTATCTTTTTAAAAAAACTGCTGGTTACTTCACTTGGCCTTGAAAATTCCCTCTGTTTTTTTTTGGTTTGTTTTTTTTTAAAGCATTGATTTAATTGCATTTGTATCCAGTTCATCCTCCAAAGTCCTCAAGTAGCACACAAGGGTCTCATTTGATCCTCAGGAGCTGTGAGGGTGGTTCTGTGAGTGGGCTGAGAGGGAGACCAAGGTCACCCCCCCCCCCAGGAACATCTCAGGTTCAACCCCTACAGCTGGAAACCCCAGAGCGCCACTGCCAGTCTGCGCTGACAATTGCAAGCAGGACAAAGCAAAGGCAGCAGGAGCAGGCAGCCTCCCACAGCCAAAGAGGAGTCTGAAGTCACCCTATACCTCCGGACTTTTCATGGAATTATCCAACCACTAGACCACACTGCCTCTCTTTCTTCCTGCCCATTTGCACCAAAGATATTACAATCTCTCTTGCAGGATCTGAAAATGGGGAAGAGCAATTTGGGCCCAGCTAAGATGTTACTTTAGCCATTTGGGATTCCATTTCAAACCTTAATTCCTCTCTGCAAAACCACCCCTTCGAGTTGTAGAAGTTGAATGACACAAGCCAAGATTGTAATTAGCGACATCAGCCACCTGCCCCCATCTTGCACACACTGTCACAGAACATGGGTAGCTGCCTCTCCCAGCGCCCCTCTTAATCTCCCCAAGATGACCCTCCAGGATCTCCTCGGCCTCTTTCCAATCCCCCAGTAATGAGGGATAAGCAGCAAGATTAAAGCCTGAGATGGATTCGGAGAAGATCGCCAACAAATTTCAAGGTGGGGGTGTGGAAAGAGAGACAGCAAAGCTATCTGGAAGCACAACAATATATTTTTAGAGAAATTGATTTCCTTTTCCCTTTTTCATTTGGACTCAAGGCTTGGGTCTCAAGCATCTTTCCGTTACAAGGCCTGGGAGTTAATATCTCCGACACAGAAGCTGCAGACACACCAGGTCACAAGGGCAAGCTCCAGCTGAGCTTGGCCTCAAAGGCTACATCACCCTAGAGTGGGAAAAGGGCCAGCTAAAATGATCAGGGGGTTGAAGCCCTCTCCCCGCCAGGAAAGGCCTTTGAGCTGAGGGAAGGCAACTAAGGGGGAGCCGTGATAGAGATCTGGAAACGGAACACACAGAGTGGAGCAAATGGGAGGAAGAGAAAGAAGAGACGCTCTTCCTCTCAGCTCATACATGGAACAGCCAGCCAGTGACAGGCACTGAGGGGTAGGAAGTGGAGGGCAGCAGAGTCCATTTCTGGAATTCAGTGCCAGGGGTTGGGGCCACAGCCACTTGCTTAGACAAACTCACCAAGAAGGTCAGATCCAGCAGCAGCAGCGATTCATCTTGAGAGCTTCCAGCTTGCAGAGGCAGTCTACTTGTGGGTGTCAGAAGTTGGGGCTGTTGCTTTCCTGTCCTGGTTTCCCAGAGACATGGGGGGGGGAAAGTTCAGAAATGTCAACTGAGGACAGAGCCACTCCTACTTTGCACACAGAGGTCCCAGGCTCCATCCCTACGTCTCCTGGGAGAGCTGAGAAAGACCCTTCCCTGCCTGAAACCCTAGAGAGTCGCTACCAGCCAATGTGGGCAATACTGACCTGACTGTATCAAGAGTCTGAGGGCCCAATCCTATCCAACTTTCCAGCGCCGGTGCAGCTGCAATGCAGCCCCAAGGCAAGGGTACAAATATTCCCTTACCTTGTGGAGGCCTCTGTTAACTACCCTCCCACCAGAGGGTGTGGCACACACCCCATTGGCACGGGTACACCAGGGGTGGAAAGTTGGATAAGATTTGGTTCTGAGTCTGCAGAGCGCAGCCTCATATCTTCCTATGACTAGACAGACCCTCAGCCTGAGTCAGAAAGGCTGTTTTTATTTTTCTTAAAGGTGCTTTTAAGCATGTGCAGAGTACATTTTCTCCATCACCACTGAGTAGCCACAGCCAGCCCAGGCCATCACAAAAGCATCAGCGGCATCTTCTTGGACCAGGCCAAAGGCTCAACAAAGCTCTGCTGGATTGATTTTCCTGCATTTAGAAAATCTGTTGGTTGCAAACTGCCTGCCTGAGGGGCTGGAAAGGCAGTCTGGGAACATTTTAAACACACAAACATACATCACCATTTCCAGGGTCCAACTCTCAGCTGCGAGCACCTGTGATGTGGCTGTCCAACTTGGCAGAGTGTCTCTTCCTCTCAAGTTTGTATGCTTTTTAATTTACATGTTATCATCAAATGTGCTAACACCTGGAAAGGACAAGCAGAAAACATTTCCTTATGTGAAATGGCAAACACCGCAGGCATAGACGCAACAAAATTTGGCAACATGCCAAGTTTTCTCACTCCGCAAATACTCCGTCCATCTTGTTCAGCACCTCATACACTGACCAGCAGCAGGTCTCCCAGGCTCGAGGTAGAGAAGCATCTTTCTCAGCCCTACCTGGAGATGCTGGCAGGGACTCAACCTGGGACCATTCACAGCCAAGACAGGGACTCCACCACTGACCGAGCTGCATCCCTCCCCACTCCTTTTCAGATGCATTTCACTCCACGTTCCCTATGCCTTGATATACACATTTCACCCATCAGTCGTGAGGGACATTTCAATCCCCACAGCTCAAATGATGGAGGTGAGGAGTCCCACCCCCACTGATCTCCATTTCCATTACTGTACCTCTTATAGCCCAGTTCTAACCAACTTTCAAGCGCTGGTGCAGCCGTGCCAACAGGGCTTGAGCCGCATCCTGTTGGAGGGGGCAGTCAAAGAGGCCTTTTCAAGGCTTGTTCCCTTACCTTGGGGATGCATGGCAGCTGCATTGGCACTGGAACATTGGCTAGGATTGGGCTATTAGTGACTTAAAACAAAAACCAGAAAATGAGTTTGTTTGCCTGTTTGCGTCTGCACTTCAATCCATCAGGCTGGGTGTCCGTAGGAAGAGAGCAGAAAGAAATGTGCAATGCCTGCCACTCCCCCCCACCACTTCCAGCACCCTGTTAATAAGCAGGGGGTCCAGCACATGTCATGGGGGCAAGGTGCTAATAATGGGTGCCCCTCCCTGTGTTACGTACACTGTTAATCACTCCCCAGCTGCGGAGTGAATCACGCATGCTGGTAACAATAGTTTTCATTGTGCTGGAAAAGCCAAGGGGGTGGAGGCACCTCAGGGTGCCTCCCACGTGTGCCTCCTGGCAAAGGAGAGCTGGAGGTGGATTGAAGCAAGCCATTTCACAACCAGCCCCAGGGAAACCATGGATTTTTCTATAGTTCCAGCTCTTTCGTAGAGGATAATTTGCAGAAGAGGACCTAGGGAGAGTTCCCTGCCCCAGGCAGCTTACAAGCTATATTTCTATGGAGAAAGTGAAGGGCAGGGTGCAAAATATGCACAAATGCCACAATGAGCATTTAGGCTTGGCTCAATTTGCAGCAAAAACTGATTAAGCAAGAAGTTGTTGTTCAGGGAAGCCCCACGGGATGAAACCGAGTCTCCTTCTAGTTCAGCGCTCTGCTTCCAACCCAAAGCTTTTGGAAAAGCCCGCATGCAGGGGCTTAAAAGAAATGTTCTTCCCATATTGTTTGCCCCTCAGCAAGCAATACTCAGAAGTAGACAACTCCTGAACATGGAAGTTCCATTTAGCCACCACAGATGAAAGCTGTTGACAGGAGGGTGGAAGGAGAGGAGAGGCCTGTCAATGCTTTCCACGTGGAATTCTGGAGGAGACGGAGGGGGTGCTTCCAGTTCAGATGGGGAATGCTTCCATAAGGTGGCATGAATGAAGGGAAGGGGGGAACTGAGCATCCACCAGCAGAAATCTGGGTCACTGCCTGCTTTGCTTGCTGACGAGAGGAATAAGGTATCAAGCAGGCCTCAGACCCTGGCCTGCCAACGAAGCTCAGCCTCAAAGGGGTGAGGCTGATTGGATGCGAAGGGCTTCCAACTTCAGAGGCCTCCCTGAATTGCTGGCCCCGGAGGCTGGTGCACAGATGCCAGGAGTGCATTAAGCTCTGCTATGGAACATCTCTAGAGGGAGCAACATCTCCCTGCTGCCGATTGATCAGTCTTGGCGGGGAGCATCACACATCCGCTCAGCCGACTAGGTGGTTGCTTTGCATCGAGGCTTCCAACACACAGGCACACACCAGATTTTTTTTTTGGGGGGGGGGGGGCGGCAGTGCCAGTTGGATCAGGTAACACTGGGGCACAGAGGCATCAGGACAGGTGTCTGGGAAAAGTTCTCCAGGTGTGTCGAGTGTCTAAGCCCACACAAGGAAGGAATGCCTCTCACTGCACACAAAAAGAGGCATTCTCCCCATCCTGTACCCAGAGGAGGAGGGTGCTCTTCCAAAGCAGAACCAAGACAAAATGCTTCTCTACTTCAGAGGTCCTTTCCTTTCTCATGTATGCAAATTTCATCATTAAAGCTCCTATAATGGCCTGCAGGGTTGTTCATGGAGTCGCAGCCCTTATTTCAGGAGTGCACCAACAAGTCTGAAAGTGTCAGTTGCGTCCACAGGTTGGTTTTGGATTTAAGGGCCTGGATTTCCTCTCGGGGAGCCTTTCGTAGCACCCTGATTCGAGGGGGCTACGTGCAGCAGGGTGACCTGGAGTACTGTGTCCAATTCTGGGCATCTCACTTTAAGGAAGATGTAGTCAAACTGCAGTGGGCTCAGAGGAGAGCAGCGAGGATGATCGGGGGCTGGAGGACAAGCCCTACAAGAAAAGGTTGAGGGAACTTGGTATGTATAGTCTTCAGAAGAGAAGGTTGAGACGGGATATGATTGAGCTCTTCAAATATCTGAAGGGCTGTTGTATGGAAGAAGGGACAAATTTGTTACTGCCTTTGAAAGTAGAACTAGATCCAACAGGTACAAGAGAAGAGCCAGGTACATGAGACAGGTACATCCAACAGGTACATGAGAGTCAGGGTGGTGTAGTGGTTTGGGAGGTGGACTTAGACCTGGATGATCCAGGTTCAAATCCCCCCTCAGCCACAAAGCTTCCTGGGTGACCTTGGGCCAGTCACTTTCTCTCAGCCTCACCTACCTCACAGGGTTGTTGTGAGGACAAGAAAGAGGGGAGGAGCAGCTGTGTAAACCGCCCTGAGCTCTTTGGAGGAAGGGCGGTATAAAAATGTGAAAATAAATAAATAAATAAATAAATAAGAGATTCCAATTGAACATCAGGGAAAAAATCCTGATTGTAAGGGCTGTTCAGCAGTGGAACAGATTGTCAAGGGAGGTGGTGGGCTCTTCCTCACTGGAGGTCTTCAAGCAGAGGTTCAACCAGCACCTTCTGGAGTTCCTTTAGGAGAATTTCCTGCTACAGGGAGGGGGTTGGACTAGTTTACCTTTTAGGTCACTTCCAACTCTATGATTCTGAAACAGCTGGCAAGAAAAGGGTTAATTGCCACACCCTCCCCTGCCACTTCTCAGCTTATCTATCTGGGGGGGGGGGAGCCATGAGTGATTTGACCCCACCAGCTCACCTCCCACTTCCAGCTGCATCGCCCACCTGGAGCCCCCTCACTCCCTGAATTGTTCATGGAAGCAGTTCAGTTGTTTTCCCCTTCCTTAAAACAGACTCCGTGGAAGATCAGCAGAAGGGATTGAACATCCCTCAACAGTCCATTAATTTCCAATCCCAGATCTCCTCTGAAAGCTAACGACCTTCTAAATACAAATTAATGAGGAGAAGCAACACGAGGCAGGACTGGGTGGGGGGGGGTGTAGAGACAACAGGTCTCAAGGCTTGGTGCAGCTTCCAGAGCAGTAGAGGAGACTCGCCCACCACTCCTGCTGACCAGCAAGGTGCCCTGCCTTGCCCCCAACCCACACAAATCAGAAGGAGTCCAGGGACATTCAAAGCACCACACTGTCAAAGCACCATTCAAAGCACCACACCATAACTGTCCTCTGCACCCGATTAGGAGCACATCAAAGGCCTGTCAATTCTGAATGGTGCCTTTGAAAATAAACACAGGTTGCCCACTTTTTTTACCAGGCTCTCTTCTGCTCTTACGCTTTTAACAGCTGAACAGTCTGCAGCCCCTGAGCACTGCAACAAGCTTTGTGTATCAATCTCCACAGATCATGCTGCTTGCTGAAGGCACAGGGGCAGACTAGGGCCCTTTCCCAGATCAGCTGGCAATCTGAGAATGAAGTAAGAGACTGCAGCAGGCAGAGGGGGCAGGTAAAGGCTCTCTCTGCCTGAGACCTTGGAGACCCGCTGCTTGTCAGAACAGACAACACTGGGTGCGGCAATGGTCTGACTCTGTCTGACAGCCACACATGTGCCACCTGTTTTCCATTCCAGGGCTCAGCCCTGTCTTGATTTACATGGTACCACCTGTGCACATGGCACTTTGCACATAAGAGAGGGTACAGGCCCCTCCCTCCCAAAGGCAGGTGATGGAAGATGGGGAAGAGAATGGAGGCAGAATAATAAACAGTGCCTCTGTGCATGCACAGAGGCACTCCCCCCCCCCAGCTGTAGCTGCTCATCTGGGATGACACTTCTGGCCAGGGTGCCACTGAAAAGTGGCCAGGAAGGGCCACAGAGGCCCCAAGCCACACAAGGACCTTCCCTGCTGGTTGTGAAACACACACAGAGACAAATGTTCTTCATCCCAGCACGGACTTTGGGGAGGGGTGAATGGGGGGCAATAAGGAAAAGGCAACTGTTTGATGCCTATGAATTATTCAGCACTCCTGGCTCAGCCAGCAACGCCTCCACGAAGTAATTCCTGCGGCACTGTAAATCTCCTCTCGCATGGGACTTCAGCAGCACATTGGCCCTGGGCCAGACCCAGTCAGGGAAGGTTTTCAAGCCACGACAAGAGGGCTTAAGGGCAATTGCTCTGTGGAGTTTGCTCTCTGCTTAAGACTCTTCAGAGGAACCAAGGCTGCAGCTAGAGAGAAGCCCATGTGCTCTGCCCCCAACACTCAAGAGGCACAGGGCCCACTGCAATTGTTCAGGATGGTGGTGGCAGCGAATCGCTACACATGCTCAGAGACCTGAGCGGCAAGTGAAGAGACACCTCCTCTAATACCAGCTGGTACAGCTTCTCTCAGACCTCACAATGAGAAGCTGGTGAAACTGCACCAATGGGTAAGTCAGTCCCTCTTCTGCTCCACTACTGGAGTCACAACAATCCCTGTGTTGCGGGAGCATAAGTGATCTAGAACAGTGCAATGGTTAGGGCTAGATCCACATTTCACACCTAGAGTTGCCAACTGACCCCAAAAACCTACCTGAGCTATTGCTGACACTCTCCCTCCCAAGCAGCTGGGGAGCATTCCATGACATCATCACAGCAGCTAGGCGGGCCTCCCAGGTAGCTGGTACGTTTAAACAGTGAGCACAGTTCACACATCCACCCAGACAAGGAGTGACAGGAATTCCCATGGCAGAGTCCGCTGACCTTCCCAGTGTCCATCAGACAGAGCATATTTTATCTTCTTTTTCTGGTGAGAAGAGAAATGCCAGCTAGAATCACCCTAGCTGAGTGAGGAGACAAAGGAACCCCCCTGAAGGCCTGGCCTGAAATTGCTAATGTCTGTGGCAACCCAGGGAATACACGGCAGAGGCGCCGCGGTTGTCTCCAGGATTTACCCAGCTCATTGAAATGCCCAAGGAGGCATGGAGCAGCTGGACAAATCTCCTGCTGTCCGTTCCCTTTGATTCTCTTCCTGAGCCGCTCCTGGCGAGGGATTTGCACACAGATCGGTTTTCTTCTCTCACATCCATCACAGGCCACACTGTGGTTCCTGAGGCCTCAAGAGCATCTTGAAGAACCCCGAGGGTCCCGCAACCAGCACCATCCTGGCATTATCAGGCTCCCTCTGTGAACTTCACTCATTCCAATATCCTCTCCTGCCCTTTCCAGGCCTATCTCAAGGACAGGATTTCTGGTGATTGCATTTTTTCTCTTCAAAAACTCTCTCTCTCGCTCTCTCCTGCATACAGCAAATGGCAAACTAGAACAGAACTCGGCCATCTACACAGCACTACATCACAGGCCAGCCCTGTGGAGGTGAATGTATGTCCCATCCTTATTCAGAGTGGGGAGGCGACATAAGCGACAGGAATCGTCCTCACGCTGGACACAAAATGCTCTGCTTGCAGACCTTTCACACTTCATGTCAAGCAGCAATCAGGAGATGCAGAATGGAAATAATGCAAACAAATTAGTAGCTGGAAACACCCAGACAGCCAGAGAGTCTTCTGAGCGAAGCGCCTGGTCTCGCCTGCAGAAAGCAGAGCACGTCCAATTTCAGCACAACAAAAGGACAGGCTTGTTAGCAGCGGTGACTGATGGCCGAGGCCTCACCTGGCACCAATTTCTCTCCTTCTATTAGCTTTTCTATCAACTCCAGTTCTCCAAGACGGGCCTTTAAAGTCCTCCCTGCCTCCCCAAAGACTAAGGCTGTGCCTGCCCCAGCTGCCCTGCAAGGCCTCCAGCATGCAGCCTGACCCCAATTTGACAGAGAGAGAACAGCAATTTGTTGGGGGGGGAGGGCAGCTCTTTTTCAGGTGACCTGACTCAATCCCTGGAGTCTCTTCTGGGGCTTCTTTCTTACACATGAGAGTGTGAAACTGCAGAGGGGCCGAGCAGAGCCATTTGGCACTCACACATCTCGTGCCCTAACACAGTAGCAGCGCACACTTTTCCTCCTCCCCCCTCTCTTTTGATGCTGGGGGGAGTCACTCAATGAAACTGACTGGCAGGACACTGGGGAGGGATGAAAGGAGGTACTACATACAGCACATGTTAGTCTGAGCAACTCATTGCCACAAGATCTGGTGATGGCCACCAATGTGAGTGGTTTTGAAAAGGGATTCGACAAATTCACAGCAGACCAAATTTATGGTATATCATTGGCCTCATGAAGCAATAGCTCTGTGTTTGAGCACCAGGGATGTGCGGTGGGTGGGGAGGCAGTGCTTCCCCATGGGAGTCCTGTGAAAAACATCAGGGATGGAGGAGGCAGGCGAGGCAGAGCCTCCCCTTGGAAGGAGCCCAGGCACTCAGCACCCACGCACAGGGTGCGGAGGACGGAGAGTGCAGAGCAGGTGGATGGTGGGCACCTGGGCTCCACCCCGGCAGCAGAACTTTCCGAAGGACTCCGAGGGGAGGCTCTGCCTCCTCACTCTCCGCATGTCCCTGTGTGAGGAGGGCCCAGTTCAGTGTAAGTGCAAGCAAGACACATTGCAAGGAGTTTGAGTACTGGACCCATTTGATTGATGACCCGGCTTGGCAGGAACAATCCAAAGACACTCCGTTCAAAGGCAGGGTTCTCTCAAAGTGGAACAAAGATTTTATTAAGGGTACCAAAGAAGGGCAACTAAACAAGGACTGAGACCAAGGCAAGGGAGGCTAGCAAGCCAGTGGCCTCCAGGCTGGAAGCCCAGCAGCCTCAGGATACCAAATGTCAGAGGGAAGGAAGGGGCTGGGTCTGGTGGAACTAACCCACAAGAGGCAGAGCCCCTGCCCTGTAGCAAATACCCGAGAGCCTTGATCACTGCTGGCTTCTTCTATACTCTGGTCTCTTAGACTTTTCAGCTATGCAGCCAGTCAGATCTCTTACTACCTTCTATATCTGCAAAACTGCTGATCACTGTCATTTGAAGGGGCAGAGGGGGGAGAGTCTAACCCCTTTAGAACCAAATACCCCCCTTTACACACAAACACTAGGCCCCCTTACATAAGTTATACTAGTTACACTGTTGCTTTTCCCCCTCAGAAACATACTTCTGGTGGTTTTACTATCAACAGCACGCATGCTTTCTTTTGGCCAGTCAGGGGTACATGTGGAGGATCTGGATCAGAACCACAATGGGGGTGTAGGGTTAAAGCTGCCCCTGCTGTCCTAATCCAAATCAGGCCTCCTTGCATTTGCCCTGTTTATAGAACATCCCTTTTGTATATGGAGTACCAGGTTTCCCACCCAAGCATGCAATAAAAGAGGGGCAGCCCCATTGCCCCCACGCACACAGGGGGAAGGCTGGGGCAGAGCCCTCCTCACCTGACACACTGCTCCGCACCCTGCAAAGACCCTGGGTGAGTGTGCTGGGCCCTCCCTGGTGTTCACCCTTCTGCGCAGTCTTCCGCTGCTCAGGGAGGGAGTCAGAAGATTTGGCCAATTCAGAGAGGAGGAGCCTACCTTGAGCCATGAGTGGTTCAGAACAGAGCCTCTTTGTGCAAAGATAGTTCATCTCCGACACCAAGATGCTGGAGGTAGGGAAAGGCCCATCGCCTTCCTTGAGGCCCTGCTGGTGAGCTTCCCCTGAGAGCCACTGCCAGTCAGCTAGAGGGGGCTTGCCATTCCCATGCAGCTGGTCAGTCTTTGTGAGACCCTGGCCTAGGGGAACTCTGGAGAAGCAGTTTCAGGTCATGACTGCTCCTCACGCAGCCAGCCAATGAATGGCCACGCACTGGTATTTTGATTAAAAGTCTTGCATGTTGCCTTTAAAGTTGTTGATCCCTTTTGGTGACCAAGGACTGGTGCTAATAAAGCCACCGGCTCAGAGATGCAAAGAGGGACATCTGGCTGTGCAGTGCTCCCTCCCCCCAGTTCCTTTTCCACCACCAAAGGATCTGACTAGCAGTCAAAACAACAGATAAAGACAAATGGGGGGGGGGGGGAGAGAGAGAGAGAGAAAATGAATGGAAGACAACTTAATCTGGAACAGAAATGACTTTTTAAAAAAAGAAAGAGAGAAGGGAAAATTGTTACAAGCATTTAATGTCTAATTAGGAACAAAAATAAGCTACGGAAATCGTGTCGCACTGGTAATAGCCCTCCTCTGACGGTGCTCGGCTGAGACGGCCTATTTCAAGCTTGAGTTGCTGAGAATATAACAGAGGCGAAAATGAAATTGGAGTTAATCAAGAAATCGGATTTGGGATGGATTTAAGCGGCTGATAACACCCTCGCTTGCCGGTGTCAGAATCCTCCTGCCTCCAGGACCCGCCTCCGCCTCCCAAACTGCTCTCTAGCGATCATTGGAAGCGGCCACGCCAAATCAGTGCCTTGGCCCACCTGCTTCAGTACTGGCAACACTGGCTGGCAGCAGCTCTCTTCTTCATCCAGTCTCGGCTGCTGCCTCCTCTCCCAACCTACCTCTGTGCCTTTGACCACATTGCTTCCCAGGGCTTGGAACAGCTTCTCCGTGTGACGTTCTCTTCTGTCTCCAAATCTGCTGTTTTCTCTCTGCCTAGCCTGCATTCCTCACAGGGCTATAAGTAGTTTACAAGGAGGAGTTTACAAGGAGCCCCATGGAAACCTCCAGGATTGGCCTGCTGTCTCCAAACCTGAGGAAATGACTGGATGCCATCCTGGAGATTTTTAATGGGGCTTCCAGGCATTGCCTGCATTTCATCAGGCTGGAAAATGGGCCTCCAGGAACAGCTTCAGTCAGTCAGTCCATGCCGCCCCAGTATTAAGGGTTGCAGGAAAAGCATCCTCTTGTGCTTGCTGAAACCATGCCAACCTCAGGCAGAACAACTTCTCAGAGGGTCTGACAAGAGGAGGAAGCCCAGCCCACAAGGGGCAGCAACAACTTACAGAAGCTGCAGACCACAACTGACACATTTCTCTAGTCCAGGGGTGCCCAAATCCTGGCTCTGGGGCCACTTGCGGTCCTTGAGGACTCCCAATCCAGCCCTCAGGGAGCCCCCAGTCTCCAATGAGCCTCTGGCCCTCCGGATACTTGCTGGCGCCCGTGCTGGCCCGATGCAACTGTTCTCAGCATGATGGTCAACTGTTCAATCTCTCACGCGAGCTGTGGAACGAGGGCTCCCTCCACTGCTTGCTGTTTCACATCTGTGAAGCAGCGGCGGCGGCAAAGGAAAGGCTGACCTTGCTTTGTGTAAGGCCTTGAGCTTGTGCAAGACCTTCATATAAGTGCCATCTCTAATATATTCATTTATGTAAATTTATTCAAATTTGAAATGTAAATTAATTCTTATTCCCAGCTCCCAACACAGTGTCAGAGAGATGATGTGGCCCTCCTACCACAAAGTTTGGATACCCCTGCTGTAGCCCAATTAAAGCTCCCCCCTCGCCTGCTACAGTGACACCCAAATTCACTTCCTGTTTCTGTTTAGGCCACATCTTGCCAAGTGCTTTGAAAATGAACTGATGCTGCTGCTGTATGCCAAGTCATCTCATTGGTCCATCTAATCCAGGGCACTCTGCTCTGACTGGCAGCAGATCTCCAAGGTCTCAGGCAGAGACAGATCCATTGCCAAGGATCCTCTTCACTGGAGAGTGAACTGCCAGTGTCAAGCAGAGGCTGAGCCGCTGTGGAGCTGTGGCCCCGTTTGTAAGAAACTGACTCATACCAGAAGTCTTGGGTCTATCTAGCTCACCCATGTCCACACGGGCTCCAGGGTCTCTCTCACCCAGCTGCTTGGGATGGTTTTCTAAAAAAGGAGACGCTGTCAGTGGCTGAATCCAGAACCTTCCACAGGCCCTGCCACTGAGCTGCAAACCTTCTCCAGTGTGAATGAGTAGCAAATGAGG